>NC_058085.1:280282697-280582697 GCF_014858855.1 Bufo gargarizans | reverse complement strand
AGGACATGTCTGAGCCCGAGCACCTGGATCTGAATATTTTTGTGACTGCATGTAATTATAAATTTATCATAGCCAATGAGCTATTCATCGGTATAGCGCCACCTGTTGTTTGTCCTTTTTCCTTTTTTTTGTCCTTCTCATTGAGCTGGTCGCACATGCTCAGTTTAATTCTTCAACTGCCACCAGCCATCTGTTCTGTTAGAAGCTGTAGCAGTTATAAGGAGATAGTTGCAACAGAAAGAAACTGAGCTGCCAGGCTGAAGATAATCTAGCAGAGCAATAGAAGTAGTGAATGTGGAGATCTCTGTACCCATATGCCGTATAGGTTTGTTAGATATTGCCATGTACTATATGATGTCTTATTTTCATTTTTCACATCAATCATGACATAACCCCTTTTAGGAAGGCTCTGTCAATCCCTAATACAACTACCCACTGGACTCTGAAACCTGGGAAATAAGCAGACATTGAAAAAAAAAATAGATATTGTATTTTACTGAATGTTTTCCCACAAATATATCAATCTGCTCAGTTCCTCCAGCTTCTCACAAATAAAGGTTCCCTTTAAATAAAGATATTTTAGGACTATATGAAATATTATTCGAATGCTGTCAAATGCTATATCAAATACATTATGAAGTATAAATCCTCCACTTAAAGTTACCCCCTTATAATCTAACTATCCATAGCATAGCATTCAACTTAATTCTGCACCAATATAATATGACTGTCACTTATCTGATAAATACTGTCACAATACTCATCATAAGCTTATATTACAGTAAATCACTGCTGTAATGAAGATGAATTTGCACGCGATAATTCAGTTACAGCTCAATCCCCATGTCAGAAGCAGGTGTGCAAGGATATACCCAGTCATGAGTTTAATTAACAGTGCAGAGGCTTATACTATTTTATGTATCACATTCAAATTGTCAAGGTTAAGTGCTAATTTCAAAGACGTGTGATGCCACTGGGCCATATTAAGAGGCCATTAAAAGCTTTCAGTATCTGCTTGGTGTCCTTGTAATTCAGAGGAAGACACAGTAGGGTATAGCTCATTGGTCATTACTATCCACTCTGCCTTGGTTCTAAGTCTGTTTATAAGACTTAATCCATTTAAGCATGAGCGAAGGTTCCATTGTGCTATCTAATGGCATCTTTATGAAAAGAATGGTTCTAGCCAGTGGTTCCCAATCTTCCTCATGATTCTCAATGTGTAGATTGTATTTATGAGCTAATACTCTGCCTAATGGATTTCTTCTGAATTACGAGCGTGTCTGTTGATATGGGAAAGATGTGTAGGTAAAGTATTTGTTCTCTACGTCACTGGGCTAGTGAGTTATTACTTACATACTTATAAAAGTTCATCATCTTAGGTAGACAGGAAGCATATATTGATTGCAATCATCATCCATCATAGTGATCATTTCTAAGAGAAAAATACAGTAGATGCCTGACGCCTTATTCAAAACAGAAGTTAAAGGGATTTGCTGGGTTCTCCAAAGTGAGAAATGTTTTTTTGTAACTGGTCTCTGCTTTGGTCAATTGATGAGAATAAACTTTTCCTTGAATTGGAGGCAATCACTCTACTATCAAAGTCTCACTTCACCAGTGATCATGAAGTCTACTGGCGGTGGTCTTCAACAGCCACCCATGGACCACTCGACTGTCAGGATACATGCAAGATGACATGTAATCAACTAAACCCAACTTTTTTAACTATAACCCTTACTGACCATCCACCCTACTGCTAAGGTTTCATATTGTGTAATCAAACTGATCAAGAGATCCAATGAACTTCAAAGAGATACTTTTGAATCACCAAGATTAAATGTATTCACCAAGGCGTGATTTATGAGATTAACCATTAGTTTACTACACCTAAACATGAAAATAAGCTTTTGCCTGCATTAAAGATATCCACCCTGCTGAAAAAATCTCATGCAGTACCAGGAGATCATGACATTTCTGGGGGAGCAGTCTACAAGGCAAGACCCATGAATCACCTGACTAGTAGGGAATATGAAAGTGAGACTAACTCGAATTGTAAGCCACTACTCCACCAAGAAAAGACTCATTTATGCTGTCTCTGATAATTGGGAATCTGCGGGAAGCAGTCTAGAGGAGTCTTGCATGAGTCACCCAATTGCTGGGGCCCACACAGTTTGTGTGGGAAGGCCAGACGAAGTGCAAGTATGCACGAAACCGCCATCGCTTAGATGTTCATAGTCCATGTTTATTAGTGTTGAGCGCGAATATTCATATTACAATTTTTTTGCGCGAATATCGCCACTTCAAGAATTCACAAATATTTTGAATATAGTGCTTATAGTCGTAATGACGAATATTGTTTTTTTTTTTTTTTTTACACAGTACATATCAGGTGATCATCCCTCCATTCTTCTAGCTTGTGGGCCAATGAGAAGGCTTTGTCACAGCTTAGCAACATCCCTAGAAACCAATAGAAAATGTGCCTACCCCTTCACTATATAAATTTAGACACTCCCCAGCAGCTTTTTTGTGGAGTTCCATGTGAGAGAGAGAAAGGAGCTTGAATACTGTGCTGTGCTTTTTCAAATTACATTACAAATTGCATATAAGTAATCCTGATAGTTAGCGTTAGATAGCAATAGGGAATTGTGTCGCTGAATAGCTGATCGGGTCCAGTGCAGGGTGTAGTGTAGGTTATAGAGATAGTTAGCTGAAATATATAATCCATATAGTTAGTGTTAGATAGTGTAGGTGAGTTAGGGCATGGTGTAGCAGATAGGGTCCAGTGCAGGGTGTAGTGTAGGTTATAGAGATAGTTAGCTGAAATATATAATCCAGAAAGTTAGTGCTAGATAGTGTAGGTTAGTAGGGAATATTGTAGCTTAGCTGATAGGGTCCAGTGCTAGGTGTAGTGTAGGTTATAGAGATAGTTAGCTGAAATATATAATCCATATAGTTAGTGTTAGATAGTGTAGGTGAGTTAGGGCATGGTGTAGCAGATAGGGTCCAGTGCAGGGTGTAGTGTAGGTTATAGAGATAGTTAGCTGAAATATATAATCCAGAAAGTTAGTGCTAGATAGTGTAGGTTAGTAGGGAATATTGTAGTTTAGCTGATAGGGTCCAGTGCTAGGTGTAGTGTAGGTTATAGAGATAGTTAGCTGAAATATATAATCCATATAGTGAGTGTTAGATAGTGTAGGTTAGTAGGGAATATTGTAGTTTAGCTGATAGGGTCCAGTGCTAGGTGTAGTGTAGGTTATAGAGATAGTTAGCTGAAATATATAATCCATATAGTGAGTGTTAGATAGTGTAGGTTAGTTAGGGCATAGTGTATCAGATTGGGTCCAGTGCAAGGTGTAGTGTAGGTTAGATAGGGATATAGGATAGTGTTGGGTTTAGCTGTCTGTTTCATCCGTCTGTGAAAAAATAAAATGTATTTTAGTCCTAGTGTTTTAGGCTTTCGTTTCTGTAGTGATTAGTGTTTGCATCTTTTCTTAGTGGGAAAAAAAAAAAAGTATTTTAGTCCTAGTGTTTTAGGCTTTAGTTTTTTTAGTGATTACTGTCTGCGTCTTTTGTGTGTGAAAAAAAAATAGTTTTGCAGTTTTTGGGTTTATTGTATATTTTAGTTCATTATTGCCCCATTGTCCCCAAGCCAATAAAGTTCGCCCAAATTCCCTCTTTTTTTTCTTTTTTCCTTTTTTGGGTGTATATATAAACCCACATCATGAGTGCACGTGGTCGTGTGGGCAGCTGTGGTAGTGGTAGGGAAGTTGGTTCTAGTGCTGGACCGCTTCCAGCATGGGGCCGCTCCTCCACCCACGGAGGTGGCCGGAGCCTCCGCCTCATCCCTGATTTCTTTGGGCACGGCAGCCTGCCCCATTTAATCGCAGGACGCCGAGGCAGTGGTGTCATTCGTGACCCAAACTAGTGGCACGGAGTCCTCTTCCCCAGTTCTCAGCAGCAGCAGCTCGCTGTCTCCTGCAGGACCAGCCCCCAAGAATCGACCCTGATGCTATTTGACAGCGACAGTGAGAGGGACATCTTGGGGGTGGTAATGCAGGAGAGTGAGCTAGAGCTTGGTCTGGATGGTCAGAACCTTTTGGAAGGGATGGAGAAGGAGGAGGGAGTACCGCCCGTCAGTACCCCAGTGACATCCAATCAAACTGGTGTGGGTGGTTTCAGCCACAGAACCCCCGCACCTAGTAAAATCCAGATGTCAGCAAGGGGACAGCGGAGCCAGGTCAGGGGCTCCACATCTGCTGTTCCCCTCAGTGAACCACTGGTCGACCATGGGTCTGACATTACAGGTGATGAAGAGGAGGGTGATTTAGAATGGGTGACACCTCCCTTGTCAGGTGACAGCAGCACTGATGAGGAAGGTAGGCACCTAAGGAAAACGGTCACCAGGGAGTAGAGTCGCAGGGGCTCCAGTGGTAATGGCACCAGGAGGCGGCAGCAGCAGGTGTCGGCTCCACCTGTGCTCACCAAGCCCGAACAGATGCAAGCCAGCACCACCCCATCTGACAGGAGGTCGGTGCGTATGTCGCCTGTTTGGGCTTACTTCACCCTGGCAGCAGACGATGTGACAATTGTCATCTGTCAGCTATGCCATGCCAGGGTGAAGAGAGGGAGGGCTGTTGGTTGGCTGGGTACCACTGCCCTTACTCAGCACCTGAGAGTCAACCACTGGTGGGCGTGGGAACAGATGCAGGGTGGTCGTAGCAGCGCTAGCAGTAGTGTGCAGGGGACAGCATCTCCTGCCACTGTCCTGCAGCCACCCCACCCCCTTCCAACAATGCATACCCACTCCCCCACTCCCTCTCCTAGAGGTACTGGTACCGGTAGCCAGACCTCTGCCTCCTCTGCAACCTACCTCTATAACCTCCACTGCCGTCCTGCAGCCAGCCGTCAGTTGCCGGGCTCCTGGCAAGGGTTATCGGCCAACATCTGCTGCTCTTCAATATTGTGGACAGCAATCTATTCCTGCAGATGTTGGAGCAGGCCCAACCCAGATGGCAGTGTCCCCAGCTTCCATTTCTTTGCCAGGATCGGCGTCCCTACCCTACACCAGCACAGGAATAAATTAGACCCTATCTGGGAAAGGATTTAACAATACACAAACACATAGCTACAGGCTAATTTCCTTTCCTGTCCCAGATAATAAAATGTAACTTTAAATGATTTGCTAAAAATGAAGTCAGCAAATCTATTAACTATTATAAGTGAGCTCTAAACACTGTGGGTTAAAATTAGCTGATGCTCATTATTAGTGCCAGATCACTATGTTATTGAATTGCTTTGTTTTTAGATGGTGGCTGGGAGTGCACTTCCCCACACCGCCACTCTGATTGAATTGCGCACTGGCACACACTAATCGCTTATAGCATAGCAAGTATCTGTGTATTAATCAAACACTTGAAGGCACATAAACATAAGAGGTCAGCAAACTAAAACCTAAGACTGCCCCCCAACATGTTTCACCGTCTAATCTGGCTTCATCAGGGGTTTGGGCAGCATTCTACATGCCCTACACCAGCACATTGTGCAGAATGTATCCCTGTCTCTGAATCACGCTGTCAGCGACAGGGTACATCTGAAAATGGATGCATGGACCAGCAGACATGGGCAGAGACGATACATCAGCTTTACTGCCCATTGGGTGTCCCTCCAAGGCGCCGGGGAAGGGATCATCAGATGTTGCGGCATCTCAGTTTTTGGTGTCGCCCCAGGGTGTCCAGGGGAGAACTGCTGCTCTCCTTCAAGCCACTGTCTTCACAGCTGCTGAGCCCCCCAGCAAGCATACCCGTAGCTATGCAAGTGTAGGGCACGTCTGCTGCCAGGCCATGCTCCAGGCTCATGTTCTGGTGTTCTGATGTTCTGTCCGCCCTCCAGGCTCAGGTCCACAAGTGGCTGACACCCCGAAGGCTCCAGGCAGGTATGGTTGTCTGTGAAAACGGCAGCAACCTCCTCGCTGCCCTCCACTGCTGGGAGTCTCACACACGTGGCCTGCATGGCACATGTTCTCAACCTTGGTGTACGGAAGTTCCTACGCACATGCCCAAGGTTGAGCGACATTGTGCCAAGGGTACGTAGGATTGCCAGCCACTTCCAATGCTCCCCAACCGCCACCACGTCCCTGTCCAAACTGCAGAAGGACAACAGTCTGCCACCTCACAGGCTGATTGTGGACAGCGTGACACGGTGGAACTCCACCCTCCACATGCTGGGGAGGTTGTGGGAGCAGTGATGGGCAGTGAAAGAATACCTGCTATACCAAGGCACTTCCGGGCCATCACATCCACTCTCCTACATCACCAATGCGGAGTGGGCCACGTGTTGTCCTCGTTCGAGCAGGCAACCAAGATGGCCAGTGGTGAGCATATCGGCCTCAATGACGTGCTTCCCATAGTGTTCCTGCTGGACAGGACACTAGATTGCCTGCTGAGGCTGGGGAGAGTGCCTTGGTGGAGCAAGAAAAGTCAACAATGCTCCACCAAGACCAGGCCCAGGACAAGGAGGAGGAAGAATTTGTTGAGGAGTTTGCCGACGTCCAGGAGTCTGGGCCTGGTCAGGAGGAAGAGCCGTTGCTGGGGGGACCATTATCCCCACAGGGAGCAGCAGCAGGTGGACCAAGAGGTCATTGTCCCAGGCAGCCAAGAAGAGTCACAGCGGGCTGTCCTCTTCCCCATGGCTGCCCACATGCTGTGATGCCTCAGGAGGGACCCCGGATTAGGAAAATTAAGGAGAGGGATGAGTTTTGGTTGGCCACCCTTTTAGACCCCCGCTGCAAGGGGAAACTGGAGCAGTTCATCCTAGCCAGCCAGAGGGATGCCCAGTTGTCCCCGCCCATCTCACCCAGCAGGTGGCTGGCCCCATCAGCTCTAGCCGAGCAGGTGATCTAATGGGTGAGATGGGGTTGTTTTACCTGTCTGCACGATCAAGCAGCAGCAGCAGTCACCATCAACGGCTGGCCCGTATGGTGGCAGACTACATGAGTGTGTTGGTGCTTCCGACAGCATGAGCACCAACGATCCCATAGAGTACTGGGTTTCCAGGCTGGACATCTGCCGTGAGCTTGCTCAAAATGCTTTGGAACTACTGTCCTTCCCCTCCTCCAGCGTACTGTCTGAGTGGACATTCAGTGTGGCAGGTGGGGTGGTCACTGACAAGTGGACCCGTCTGTCCATTGACTCCGTGGACAGACTTACATTTATTAAAATGAATGAGTCCTGGATCGGCAGGGCCTTCTTGGCCCCCGCCGTCGGTTCCAGGTGCTGAAGGGTCCCTTGTCAATACCTTTCCTTGGCTCTCCCTCCCAAACTTCGTTGTTTTTTAACTGGATATATTTCTTGATTCATTTAGTCCTCTGTGTGACCCTTAGTCCTCTGTGTGATCTCTGGACACTGCCCTCCATACATAAACCATACTGGAAAATAGACCTCTCAGATACCAATTGGCACACAGCGCTCCACACGCTGTCCACAACGGTCTGCTCTCAGTTTCCATATCGGCCACATCGAGTCCGGAGAAGAACACTGCGGTAACACAGCCTGCCACGCCGTGTGCTGATTCCTCTAAGCCAGAGGGCAGTAGGACTGGCATGGTTTAGAAGCGGCTCTCTCATCCTCCTTTTGTCTGCGAAGAGTCATGGTTACCGACGCTCGCAAGACCCACACATGATCACGTGCTCTAGCCGTCGGCCGCACCCATCCGTCTTCTGCCCGTCAGAGCACAGCTTGCCTTGTCCCGGGCGTGGAAGTGTTCCCAGTTCTGCCGCTGCAGTCAGTTCCCCTCCCCTCATTGATGACTCTGTCACGGTCCCCGTTTGCTGGCGGGGTCCTCAGCGGCTGCCTCCAGTGCGCAGCCTGGATAATCAATCGCAGGTCATGCTGTCGAATAAGCCTTTAGCTGCGAGGCTTGATTACATACGGGGGGTAGTGTCACATAGCCCGGGGCAGACTTCACCAGGAAGGAGCTGACAGGCACCAGGGAGCACCTCCCCTGTCATCCAGCAGAGCAGAGTTTGTAGTCTGTTTTGAAGGCAACATGTGTTCTGGAGTCACATAGAACTGCAGGTGAACTTACCCCATTAACGAATGCAGCTGTGCTTCATCTTTGTGGATCTTGTATGTTCAAGAAAAACATACAGTAATCCGGTCCTCTACAATGCAGATGTCTGATGGGGGAAAAATTTAAGGGCTTCAAAGAAGAGATAGAGTAGATAGATAGATTATAGCATGATGGACAACATGTATATATCTATCTACCCCATCTCTCCCTGGAAGCCCTGCATTATTCTCCCCCTCCAGACATCTGCATTGTATAGGACCGGATTATTGTAAGTTTTTCATGAACTTAATGGAATATGAATTTCTATGTCTAGTCCACAAAGATGAAGCAAAGATGCATTCGTTTTGTTGGGTAAGTTTACCGGATGTTCGATGTAACTCTAGAACACATGGTGCCTTCAAAAAATACTCCAAACTCCGCTCTGCTGGATGGCAGTGGAGGTGCTTCCCGGTGCCTGTCAGCCCCTTCCTGTTGAAGTATGCTCCCGGGCTGTGTGACACATTGGCTACACCCCCCATGTGTAGCCAAGGCTCGCAGTTAAAGGCTTATTCAGCAGCATGACCTGCGATCAACGATCCGGGCTGCGCACTGGAGGCAGCCGCCGAGGGTCCCGCCAGCAGCCAGGGACCGTGATAAAGTCATAAATTAGAGGAGGGGAACTGATCCCGGTGGCAGAGCCGGGGACACTTCCACACCCGGGACGAGGCAAGCTGGTTTATCAATGGCTTCTGTGCTCTGACTGACAGAGGATGGCTGGGTGCTGCCTATGGCTGAGAGAATGAGATTTAGCTGAGAGAATGTTTTTATCCCAGAAGGAAATAATCTCATTTTTTATCTGGTTATGATTATCAATTATTAATATCCAGTGAGGATTCAGTCTAAATGGGGATTTCAATCTAAAATTATTCCTAACCATACATAGCTCTATAAAGAAGGGAACATGGTCGGATACTGATCTGGTCTCATATTTAATCCGTTTAATACAATTCAAATATCCCTTGTTTATCAGAGCCAGATCAATTCTAAACATGGAGCTTCCCGAATTACTAACAGAGGAATAAGCTCTTTTTCCTTTGCATAGCTATTTCCAAACATCTACGAGGCCCGCCTCTTGGCAAAACCGCGCCAAGGGGGACCCCTGGGACGGGAAATGACCATTCCCCCTCCTAGAATTTCACACAGTTAAAATCCCCATTAACTATTACCAAGCACTGAGGCCACTGATCCACAAACGTCATCAAAGAGGTCAATATTTGCATAGAGAACGCAGGAGGGATATAGATGAAGGCCAAGATGCATAACTTCCCATCTAGCCTACCATGAAGAAAAACATATCTCCCCTGTCTGACTAACATTAGCTGGTAAATGCCTCCGAATTACATCTAGAACCACCTGTCTTTTCTTTTTTCTCCCCAAGACCCTGAACATTCTAGGTTAATATTCTTGTGGTCATTAATTAATCCTAAAGCATCCAATTAATAGAGTCCTCAGGCTTCACTCCGTTCCCCACCTCAAAAAAAGGACGCATCAGAACCCCCCCTATAACCCTCCCCCCTTACCCTCTCCCCACCCGCAAACCCCAAATCCCCCTTGATCCATAACAAAAAGTAACAGACCTCTTAACTAGGACGATCCCTCCCCCCACTCCCTCAACCATACCTCCCTCGATCAAAAACATCTAATTTTAAACATTATGCCTATCTAGCCAATCAGTCACCAAATCTGGAGCATCAAAAAGAAAAACAGATTCATTAAACACAATCCTTAACTTAGCTGGATACGAAAAGGAGTATTTAATATTCTTGCCCTGAAGGCGTTTTTTGACATCCAAAAAGGTGCGTCTCTTATCTTGAACTTCTTTGGAAAAATCAGGGGAAAAAAAGAGTTTACACCCATTATACAAAATCGAAGGGGTATCCCGTGCTCTCTGTAACAAGCGGCAAGCATCTTGATAATTACAGTCCTTGGCGGCCTCCCCGGGGTAGGTTTACCCCCTGGAATTCTATGTGCCCTTTCAATTAGAAACAGTGGTGAAAAATGTTGCTTCCCATAATTATCAAAAATGTTGGATTGTATCGTTCCTGCTAGATTTTTATCATCTGGGGATTCTGTTAGGCCAATAACTCAGATATTGCATCTTCTTGAGCGATCTTCTAAATCCACAATTTTTTTTTTCAGTTAGTTGTAATCTTTTTTTAATGTAGTGTTCTCCTCTTTTAATCTTTTGACTTCTTGCTCTGAGTCACTCACTGTGTTTTCTAATTCTTTAATTCTATCACGGATCTTTGTCAAATCATCTTTTATGATGAGGACGTCTGTCTGTACTGACCCCAATTGAACAGCAATATTTTGTATCGCTTTTCCATTGTTTTTAACAATGGATCAAATCTTCTCTAATGGGGAGGCAGTTTCAATAGGCATCTCCCCGTCTCCACTATGGGGGTCCCCCTCAGGTGCCTCCTCCGATCTAAATTCAGAAGTATTTTTTCTTGTATTAATGTCCTGTCTCCCCTTCAGACCCGACCTGGTACTCAGATTTGGGGATCTCAGAAATTGATCAATTCTGGAAGACTCTATTTGTTTCTGTCCTGGCTTGTCCTGGCTCTTTTTTTCCCCTCTCTTTTCCCCCCTTTTCTTCTTAAATATTCCTTTTTACTCTCTTAACTCCTGCTCCTCAACACCTCCTTTTTTCCCTTTTAATTTTTTATTTTTTCAAATAAAATTTATTTTCCCACTTATTTTGTTTTCTTTTTTCCCCCCTATCCCAGTCTGGAATTTAATACCTCTATTTTTTTTTTAACCCCTCAACTTCATAGAGGGAGTTAGTGATTAGTTCAACTGGGGAATTAGGATTCAAGACTAACGTCCAGGGGATTTAGTGGAGTTTAGTAAAGCTTTAGTACGGTTAGGTGAGATAGCCCCCCCCCCCAAAAAAAAAAAAACGAGGAGCAAGAAACAAGCACAGGGACAAAAAGCGAGGGATCCAGATCGGGAGGGGGATAACATGAATCGATCTCACCAGTCCAGGGTCTTCTCTGGATCATCCAATTCAGTTCAGGCCACAGCCCCAGTCCTATAGAAACCTGCAAAGCCTACAGGGCAGACACGAGTGCTGGCCGCACAGCCAAAGCAACACAGCACCGTTGGAACGATCAAAGAGCTGTGGAGGCGGGATCAGACTGGATCAACAACACTGCGGAGGGCCAACAGGCAAGGTCCCAAAGACATCCAGGTCACATCCAGGTCAGGGAGAACTGCAGCGGGGTCACAACCGGGAGACACCTAGACGCCCCGAAGGGATGCCGGCGATCCGCTAGTCCCGATGCAGAGGGAGCTCCGAGAGAGACGCAGCAGTGGGGTCCGACACTTCAGCAAGGCAACGATCCAGCGCAGTGACCACACATGCTTCGGAGGTGATCTCGCGCTGAGGGAGGGGGGAGAGCGCAACACTAACCATTCACGTCATCATGTCCTCAATTATTAATAGTTTCATTAAATAATCACCTAAGTTTGTATTTGTACTTGGCACCATTCACTTTTGTCACAGCTTGAGAAAGCTCCCATTGAGTGGACTGAAACGACGCTTTTGGTTGAATAAATGCACATTTTCTTGAGGCTGTGCCGTGTCATGTTTTTATCTAAATATACATATACAGTACTGACCAAAAGTTTGGAGACACCTTCTCATTCAAAGAGTTTTCTTTATTTTCATGACTATGAAAATTGTAGATTCACACTGAAGGCAGCAAAACTATGAATTAACACATGTGGAATTATATACAAAAAAGTGTGAAACAACTGAAAATATGTCATATTCTAGGTTCTTCAAAGTAGCCACCTTTTGCTTTGATTACTGCTTTGCACACTCTTGGCATTCTCTTGATGAGCTTCAAGAGGTAGTCACCTGAAATGGTTTTCACTTCACAGGTGTGCCCTGTCAGGTTTAATAAGTGGGATTTCTTGCCTTATAAATGGGGTTGGGACCATCAGTTGCGTTGAGGAGAAGTCAGGTGGATACACAGCTGATAGTCCTACTGAATAGACTGTTAGAATTTGTATTATGGCAAGATAATGAAGCGGAGTGGATTTACAGATGCCGGTCCCAAGCCCCTACTGGCCTTAATGAACGACTGACCTTCACCTGCTTTTTGTAACGGTTTTCATACCCCCACATATCAATTTTTTGGAAATTATTTAGGGAATTAAGATAGTCCTTGAATCTCTGTTCTCCGCATCCACCTCTATCTTCCTTGAGTATATATAAACGGTTTGAACTGGTCATGAGTACACAATGTACTCAATGAACTATATCATAAGGGTTGGAGCTATATCATGCTCCACCCATCTAAAATATTTTAATTTATCTGAATATACTCCTTTGCTCTGATCAGGTGATAACGTCAATCTTGTACTACGCATCACCTGCACAGAGAAGCTACAACCTTGAAGTAATCATGTCCTGCTAATTTCTTGTTACTTATATTAAAGTAGGGCCTTATTTAATAGGGGTAAGTGAGGGGATGATATATACAACCAAGTGGCTTCGATTAAATTACATATCGAGAGTATTGTCATGCAGCTACTGTATTGTGTTAAATTCAAACATATTACTCCCTAAAAACATATTACTCCCAAATTACTCCCTAAAAGGGCCCCCTCCCCTTTTCTCAGGACCCCTGTGCTAGAGAACATCTCAATAAACTAATTTGATGAGGGTATTCTGGTGCCAAACCTTTATGCACCTTACTCACATCTTAATCATCCAGTAAAGAAGCTTGAGCGCCTGAGCATCGCTAAACCGGAAATGACGTCTGCGGTTCAGCAGACCGGAAGCGAGGCTTGCGTTCCAGCAAACCGGAAGTCGCGGATCGCGTGCGTTCCACAGACCGGATGTTCGGCTCCCGGTGGTGGAAATGCGCGCTCGCACACTCCTTTAAACTGGACAAGCACAGGGATGCCTCACTGCCCCATCAAACTCGGCAGGCGGCAGTCCGGACATCAGGGAGGCACCTCACCTGTAAGTTCTATTCACCCTGGGACACAAAGAGCCAGGTAATCCTGTAAATACAATACCAGTAATGGGTTTATTTATTATATTTTCCCTCAGGTGACATCTCTCTGCATCAGGAGAATTAGAGTGAGTGTTCCTCTCTTTCCCCCCCCCCCCCCCCATATGGCCTGCCCCATGGCCTGCCCCATGGCATCTACCAGGACACAGTAACTATATCAAATTTATCTAGTTTATTATCCTGTTTTCTGTTGATCCATGATGTTACTCATAACAATTATCATCTCTTTACCGACCCCCTGAGGAACCATAGTGGGGAAACGCGTCGGGGTAAAATCTGACATCAATAAGTGTGATATAAAAAAAAAAAAAAAAAAAAAAATCCTATTGCACAGGGCGGTACAGGGCAAGACAGGATAGGCACGGGGACAGGGTGATCCCACCATTAGGGCTCATCCCTGGGCAGAGGACTACAGTAGGGCGGGTACAGGGAGAGAACCATCCCCAGTACCCACAGGAAGGTACCCTACCCTCTATCCAATTCCCCAACCTCCAATTACTGTCATCAACGCCCTTGGAATTTTCACCTATCGTATTTAATATTTTTCAGAACCTAGAATATTACATATTTTCAGTTGTTTCACATTTTTTGTTATGTATATAATTCCACATGTGTTAATTCATAGTTTTGATGTCTTCATAGTCATGAAAATAAAGAAAACTCTTTGAATGAGAAGGTGTGTCCAAACTTTTGGTCTGTACTGTATATATATATATATATATATATATATATATATATAGGAAAAAATCTGGCAGCACTCCCTTTAAAACTTTTGCGGTATAGGGTGCCCGCGGTGATCCCTTGATTCAGGACGGAAGACAGACAATGAAAGTCCGCAGCACTCCTTGAAAGATAAAATGTGCTCTTTATTCACACATATCAAGGTGACTTGAGAAAGGTTCTGTGAGAGAACCAAAACGTTGTCTCTTGATATGTGTGAATAAAGAGCACATTTTATCTTTCAAGGAGTGCTGCGGACTTTCATTGTCCATAAATATATATATATATATATATAGATATATATATATATATATATATATATAGATATAGATATATATATATATATATATATATATATATAATTTCTTGTGGGCTTTACAATCTTAAAAATCCTTTGAAATAAAAATTGTCAAAGGAATATATTGCAATTTGTATGCATGGAAACACATTCCTGCTGCCAACATGCTGCTGTCAGAGGTGTCTAATTTTATTTTTGGTGTTGCCCTGTTCTGGTGGGGGCCCATTCCTGGGAACACATTCCTGCTGGAAACAAAGAACCTGCTGCTGTTAGAGGTGTCTAAGTTTATTTTTGGTGTTGTCCCGGTCTGGTGTTGGCCCATTCCTGGGAAAACATTCCTGCTGGAAACAAAGAACCTGCTGCTGTCAGAGGTGTCTAAGTTTATTTTTGGTGTTGTCCCGGTGTGGTGTTGGCCCATTCCTGGGAAAACATTCCTGCTGCAAACAAAGAACCTGCTGCTGTCCGTTCCTGCTGCGTTAGGCCGAGCTATGTCTATGTGGAGTTATGTGTAGGCCTTATACTCCACTACCTGTAATACCATTACCTGCTGGTACCTGTCTGTCCTAATCCTGATGAGTTTGCGCTGGAATAAATGGGCCTTACTGTAACCTTATTGGTTAAAATTACACACAAAAAAAAATATGGAAAAATTGAAAGCACACGTTTTAACTGGAAAAACTGTTTATTTACAAATTTGACAAACTAAAATAGCTCTAAGGCAATTGTTTTAGTTGGTGAACAAGGTCCACCAACTCTTGCATCCCATTTTGTTGATGCTCCTCCAACTTCTTCATCTGGTGAGCAGGGGCGTAGCTAGAAATGACTGGGCCCCATAGCAAAAAAATGTATAAGCCCCCCTCCCGGATTTCCCACCCCACATACCTCTCAGACCTCCCACCCATTCCAGAGCTCCCACCCAAACACCCCTCCAGTACCTCCCACCCCAGCATCCCCACACTCCTCCAAGACCTCCCACCCCCACACCCATCCTAAATCTCCCACCGCCAGTCCCCAGATATAATGGTCCAGACATCGTGTCCTGCTCCCCCCCCACAATTTAATGATTTAGACCTTGGAGATCCTGCGGCTCCCCCCTCAATAAATTGGTCTAGACCTCCAGGGTCCTGCTACCCCCTAAATATAATGGTCCAGACCTCCAGGGTCCTGCTCCCCTTCCTCCCAAGATATAATGGTCCAGTGTCGTGTTCCCCCCTATATAATGGTCCAGACCATACCTCCAGGTCCTGCTGCCCCCTTCTCCTTAAATGTACTGGTCCAGACCTCCAGGGTCCTGCTCCCCCCTCCTCCCTAGATATAATGGTCCAGGACTCCAGAGTAAATTTTACCAGTCCCAGAGTCAGCCAGCCCTCACCTCACAGCCACTTGAACGTCTGGGCGCCCACACTCCAGCAGTGCTGCCAGGCCCAGCAGCACGCAGCTTCGCTGTACGCTCCGCCTCTTCCACTTCCGGCCAGTAGGACTGCCGCCCAGACTGGGAGCGGGACCACTCCCTCTCCTCACTGCAGGTACGCCTCTCTGCCTCCAGCCGCCCCCTATCGCACTGCCCACAGCCTACAGGCCCTGCAGATAGCGCTTTCTCTGTCTGTCCTGGAGGGGGCTGCGACCCCTGTAGCTATACCACATGAATTAAAAAAATTATAATAATCCTCAGCAGGCAGCCCGGGCCCCCAGTGGCATAGGGCCCCATAGCCATTGCTATGGCTGCTATGGTGATCCCTACGCCCATGCTGGTGAGCGAACAATAGCCGCAGCTCCCGCATCTTGCGCTGCTGCTGCTCCCGGTACTTCCACATAGATTTATGGTGTTCCTTTTGTAGCAGGCACATTCTTTTATTTAATTTAATAGGTACTGTTTGGATAAAAAAACATTTAAATTACTTTCAATTCAGATTAAGAGTCAATTAGTGCATTGTGTGGAGTATTTTTTAAAGCACTGACGATTTACATCTCAATTCGTTATTTAATGATATTTTTTAGATTATATAGTTCGTTAGTTAGTGATAGTTGAGTAGAGTATAATGTTACATAGTTGGTTAGTTACTGATAGTTCAGTAGAGTATAATGTTATTTAGTTGGTAAGTTAATGGTTTTTATGTAGATTACAGAGTTAGTGTCCAGTGTTTTTGTTTTCAATTACTGTAGTGTGTGTTGTCCCCTCATTGTCGGTCCTTGTAATGTTTATGTACATGTTATGGATACATAATTATATTGTTGTGTGTACATATTTACCCTCCTGGCGGGGGCTGGTTACATCATCCTCCTCATCATGAGCTGGGGGGGATCCAGCGGCTGGGAGGGTCCTGCATTTTCCGCCTCCACCCCCACCACTTCGCCAACATCAGGTGGGGGGCGCATCTACATACTGGGATGGTCCTCCTCTTCCTCCTCTGCGGAGACCTCTACCACCTCCATATCCTCTGTTGAAGTCCTGCAGTGGACCAAGGGAACGGGAACACCTGTAATCACACAATGTTCAGAATTAAGACAAAAAACTCAGAAATCATAGCAACTTTAAATATCCAGAAATTCCAATATGGAGGGATCTGCATGGGATTAGGATTATCCCAATGGGGGTTTAGGCTAGTTTGGGCGGTAAATTACCCACCAAAACCAGTGGTAAAGATGGCTACAAATAGCCTAAGTTACTAGGTAGGATGAAGTAGCAGAGTATTGGTTAGATGACACTCTAGAATTCTTCTTTACTTCATTGAGCAGTCTTCGCTGTGCTCTTGCAGTCATCTTTACAGGACGGCCACTCCTAGGGAGAGTAGCAGCATTGCTGAACTTTCTCCATTTATAGACAATTTGTCTTACGTGGACTGATAAACAGCAAGGCTTTTGGACATACTTTTATAACCCTTTCCAGCTTTATGCAAGTCAACAATTCTTAATCGTAGGTCTTCTGAGAGCTCTTTTGTGTGAGGCATCATTAACATCAGGCAATGCTTCTTGTGAAAATCAAACCCAGAACTGGTGTGTGGTTTTTATAGGGCAGGGCAGCTGTAACCAACACCTCCAATCTCATCTCATTGATTGGACTCCAGTTGGCTGACACCTCACTTCAATTAGCTCTTAGAGATGTCATTAGTCTAGGGGTTCACATACTTTTTCCACCGGCACTGTGAATGTTTACATGGTGTGTTCAATAAAAACATGGTAACATTTAATTCTTTGTGTGTTATTAGTTTTAGCAGACTGTGATTGTCTATTGTTGTGACTTAGATGAAGATCAGATCACATTTTATGACCAATTTGTGCAGAAATCCATATCATTTCAAAGGGTTCACATACTTTTTCTTGCAACTGTATATCGCAAATTCAAATATTGCCCCTGCCGCTTATCACTACTTAGTGCACCAATCAGTAATATCTACTTAAAACTCATAAAAAGTGAAGTTATGTGTATTGCAAAAAATATATTTTACATTATAAGTGGCGATTTTCGCAACCGAGGATATTTTATAACTCTCTATCTGTATATAAAGCAATTGGTCTGACATGCATGTGTAATGTAATCAAATACACTGGTGTAAGGTGAAATGACAGTGATCAGGAGTTCTTCCTCACTGTCGAGAAATTTGCTTCCAACCATCTTTTCCAATCTCCTCAAACTTCGGGTAGTTCAAACCAGTTGCTAAACTAGACCACGCCCTTTTTGCTCATGCGCATTATAAAAAAATTATTTTGCGATTTTCACATTGAAAAAAATTGTGAACGAAGATAACGAATTCAGGCTACTTTCACACTAGCGTTCGAGCGGATCCGTTCTGAACGGATCCGATCATATTAATGCAGACGGTGGCTCCGTTCAGAACGGATCCGTCTGCATTATAACTTAGAAAAATTTCTAAGTGTGAAAGTAGCCTGAGCGGATCCGTTCAGACTTTACATTGAAAGTCAATGGGGGACGGATCCGCTTGAAGATTGAGCCATATGGTGTCATCTTCAAGCGGATCCGTCCCCATTGACTTCCATTATAAGTCGGAACGGATCCGCTCGCCTCCGCATGGCCAGGCGGACACCCGAACGCTGCTTGCAGCGTTCAGGTGTCCGCTCACTGAGCGGAGCGGAGGCTGAGCGCTGGCAGGCGGATGCATTCTCAGTGGATCCGCCTCCACTGAGAATGCATTAGGGCCAGACGGCTGCGTTCAGGGCCGCTTGTGAGCCCCTTCAAACGGAGCTCACGAGCGGACACCTGAACGCAGGTGTGAAAGCAGACTAACACATTAGCAAATATATGACGAATATTCTACAATAAATTTGTGAAATATAGCAAAATCGAATATTGCCCCTGCCGCTCAACACTAATGTTTATATAACCTGTAGAAAGCAAGAAGATTTTTACTCCTGGGTGAGTGCCGTGTTATGCTCTACTACACATCACATATCCGTACACTGCTGTATATACTATATACCTGTACGCACTGCAGCTATTTTACCTCTTACCATGCGATCATAGGCAATATGTGACCATTCTACCTTCTAACAGAAAGCTCTCTCCCTCCAACTCCAACCTTACTGCTCCTGTTCTGCAAGTCCCAAACAGAGGTGAGACATTTAAATGGGGACAAACTTGCTGCCAGTGGGGGGTGGGAGGTTTTGTCAGGGGACAATAATTCTGGATAATTGGTATTTCATGGTGGTATTCATTTGATTCTGTTGGGGAGATGTTCTGTGCTGCAATGTGGTATTTAACAAAGGCATTTCAAAATGATGCATTGTGCATAGGGCAGGGTTGCCATCTGTCCTGAATGTATGGATTATTATGATTTTTTTGAGGCCGGTGGTACTTCACTAGTTTATGTTGGTGGTAATTCTCATCATTTTACAGCTCACAGTAAATACTGGCAGGTAATGAGTTCGTATCAGTATATTGAGTTATAGACATGTATTACTTATATTCTTTATCATTCATTATCATTTTCCAATTTGTCCATAAAAAATGTTGTCCATCCGTGATTTTGGTACAAGATGTCCAGTAAAAAGAAAAATTCTGGTTGGCAATCCTGGCATGGGGGCCCAATTTAGATTCTTGCTATGGAGCCCAGTGCTTTCTATGTACACCCCTGCTTCATGCCAACCTATTTTAAAGAGGACCTTTCACCGCTCCTGACATGTCTGTTTTAATAGCTTCATTCATTCCCCACGTACTAACAATTCTGCAGCATCTCTTCTTCTGTCTGTATGTTGTGCCATTCCTCTATAATTTCTACTAGAAGTTATGAATGAATTTCTATTAGCCTTCAGTAAGGGTACAGAGGGGAGGTAACCAGTTGGGGGGGTGTACCTGTACAGTTTGAAAATGGCAGCACTGATTGGATAGAGTCAGACTGTGCAACTTGTTACCTCCCCTCTGTACCCTTACTAGAGTCTAATAGCAATTCATTCATAACTTCTAGTAGAAATAATAAAGGAATGGCACAACATACAGACATATGAGTAGATGCTCCAGAATTGTTATTACATTGGGGAATGCATGAAGCTATTAAAATAGACATGTCAGGAGCAGTGAAAGGTCCTCTTTAAGCTGTTTTGATGTGGTTTTAACCGCACTATCTGAAAATACTCATATGATTTTAGCTAGCAGACTGAAAACAAGTAGTATAACCTAAGACAGAAGTAGAGCCCAGGACCTTCAACCACAGCTCCCTGGGATTCCATACTTTTTGTATCAACTACTTATTTTACGTGACACTTTTCATGCTATGGTTGTCCACAGTATATTGGCTCTTTGATAGTCTCTTTATATGTCCTCATTGCATGCTGTTTTATTGGTTGCCACTTTGCTTGTGTTTGTAGGCAGAAAGCGTTTGGTGTATTGTGCTTATCAGGACTCAACAACAGGGTTCATGTCATACATGTTTAGTTTATTTTCATTTGTGAAAGTTTTAAGAAGCAGTTTAAGAATTTGAAGGTTAAAGGTACAAACAAGTTGGTCAACAATCCTCCCTTCCCTTTCCTAACATAGCTGTGTCTGAGCTTGTGCTTCATGGTGGGCTTCAGATTTAGTGTAGCAAGCCTGCTCCCTGTCTCCTTTACCCACATGTATGTTACTGCCTCAGCTCCAGGCATTTGAACAGATGTGCTCTTCCTGAGCGTACCTGTGTCTCATCATGGGGAAATAAAGTCAAAGGAACACTCTTGGCAAAAATTAGGCAATCTGTCGGTGGCTTAGAGAACGCTGACTAATTTTTTTGGCAGGATTTGCGGGGAAGCCCCGAGCAAGAACAGCAGGACGTTCCAAGAGCAAGAAGTGAGCTGAGAGGAGTCATTTAGAAGAAAGCTCTTTTTTTTTTCAAAGATCTAAAGAAATGTTGTGTGAAAAGAAATTTCCGGGAATTAGTATTTGCCTTGAGTTTCTAACCTGCTGTAACAGCAGCTGCTCAGATACACTTGTGCCCATTAATGAAGTGGCTGGAGAAGTCATGTAGGCAGCTCAATAGTTGATCATGACTGAATCCCCCCCCACCTTCATGAAAATTCTATAGTAGCTTTCAGATCTCTAAAATACCATATAATTCATATTAAAACACTAGGTAGTTGTTCTGAAATGTGATTCGTATCTTAAAAGAGCACCCCCTTTTGAATACAAAAATTTACCATCCATATATGATATTCATCCATATATGAGTTATCTTGGGCAAATGCTGGATCTTGAAAGATGACAACTGCCAGAGTTAGATTTTTACCTGTTTCCCGCTCAATCTGTAGTAGAGGCATTCAATTCAAGAACAATAAAATATATTTCCACATGAGATATTTTTTAAATAAAGATTCCCACAATGGAAAAAATGGGCTGAGCTGCAGCACTAGGAGCTGTAGTATATACTATATACAACACCATGCCCGGAAGAGTTCCATAGCCCTTTCAGTTGCAGGTTAAACCACTACCAACTATACACTGATGGCTTGTAGGTCTCAATTATCTGTGCCCTTAACATGGCAGTTCACTTGTAGTACAGTAATATCAATAAAAACACAATTTTACTTTCTGACAAAGTTAAAGGGGTTGTACCACCTGGGCATATTGATAACACCACATCTATGAGGTCTGTAATAAGGGGAAGCCCAGCGGTGAACTTCTGTTAAAAAAACTAAAAACAAAGCATTTCCTTGCAACTGCCACTAGGGGGAGCTTGGTGAAAAAGAGATTTTTATAGCTCCTATTGGGTTCATAACTGAATAATTATCCTACTAAAACTTAACTTTTAGTCATTAACATTTAAAATAGGTCCCACAGAAGTATTTAGATAGCTGCATATATAAGATACAATGGACTTATGCACAATAAGGCACAGGGTATGTAAACAAATAGAGAGCACGAATTTAGACTAGTTGGTCCCACTCATGGTTTGATGATTTTTCTGTTTAAGGAGATATATCGTACCATAGCAGGATATACGTGTTTGTGGTGGGAAGGTCCACCTGGACTGCATCACTCAGTTGGATACTATCTACAGAGAGCTATTGGGCTGACGGCTAACGTGCCACTGATCCATCCGTTTATCTTTACTTTGACATCCCCTGATGAATCCGGTGATACATATATCGGAGGAAACGCGTCGGGATTACAGAACTACTCTATTTTGGCTGTACTGACACTGGGATATATTATTCTCAGGGACAGGATAACAGGGACAGCCGTCGATAAGTGGGGTCGCTCCCTCTGGGGGTGATTCTCCCGCATATAGGCAGGAGACCTCTCCGCTTTTAGGCAGGGCCTCACTAGTCGGCTAGGGATTTTATCTTCCCAGTTACCTACCCGTCCTTTATAAGAAGAGCCGATAACTACATCATTTTCTTCATGCTATATGCAGTGAACACTCATCTATCAGTTCCTGTGGACCTTCCCACCACAAACACGTATATCCTGCTATGGTACGATATATCTCCTTAAACAGAAAAATCATCAAACCGTGAGTGGGACTATCTAGTCCAAATTCGTGCTCTCTATTTGTTTACATACCCTGTGCCTTATTGTGCATAAGTCCATTGTATCTTATATATGCAGCTATCTAAATACTTCTGTGGGACCTATTTTAAATGTTAATGACTAAAAGTTAAGTTTTAGTAGGATAATTATTCAGTGATATACAGTTTATATTCGTACACTATATATATATTTTTTCATACTGTGAATTATCTCCTTTTGGGTTCAGTAGTAGCTATATAGATTCCTATGCACTGAACTTCCCCTAGTAGAGGCTAGAGGCAGTGTGTTTTAATATGCCCCATGTGAAAGGAAGTGGGAGATTTGGAGATGTACGGGAGAGATTTATAAGTATGTTTATGCCAGTTTAGTGAAAATACATTGAGAAATATGATACTCAGAAAAAACACCATATTGTTATAAGCACCTGTTCCACTTTCAGAGAAGTCAGAAGTGGGTGAGACTGGGTGTGATATATATATATATATAACATTTTAACTTAAAAAATAAACCGCTAGCCAGACACGGTGATGTGGCGACATCACCACGCTCAAGATTTTGCAGTTTCTTCAAGCAAGGAGGCCACAATGCGGGCAAATGGATGAGGTGAGTATGTGTTTTTTTTCCCACCGTTTCAGGAAATATAGTTTTGTTACAACGAAGCACAAGTAAACTCGGCTTTGTGGCTAATCGGAGTCAATTCGGAACAAACTCAATTCGTTTGACTTCAATTCACTCATTTATAGTTAACAAGTTAAGTAAACAATAGCAAGAAAATGTTAATTTATTTAGTTATTAATATCAATGGTGACTGTATACATTCCTACGCACTGATCTCCCCCTAGTGGTGGCTGCAGGCAGACAGTTTTATAATACATTGTGTGAAGGGATGCAGGAGATTTATTAGTGTATTTATGCTAGAAGTCTAGTGTAGAGTCATCGTGAAATATGATTTTTAGAATGAGCGCCTTACTTATGAAGCATCTGCTGCACTTTTTCTGACATAGATGTCAGATAAAGTGGTTGAAGCGGAGGGCAACTTTTTATTGCAATTTTTTATTTTTAAAAAAATATAAAAATGTCTTCCACTTAAAATGATACATTTGTCAGAAATCTGGGGAGTCACAGAAGATTCCCTGTTGCCCAGGAGTGTTTGACGCAAGTGTACTGGGAAACTGGATGGGGGGGGGGATACTAAGTTATTCTATGGAACCCTATGAGATCTGTGTACACCCCTGAGCACATCCATACATTACACAATCCATAGCTGCAGGTAAATTAAACACTTTCAGCTTTTTATGCCATTAACTTATGACTACATGCTGGGGATCCCTGTAGTGAGTCATCCTGCGATCAGTTTATAGTCATAGGACCATTCTAAGAACCCCTAATAAAAATAAAAAAAATTGGAGGAGAAACTGTTGTACACGTTTTCCAACTGTACTTGACTTTCAGCCTGCAGAGCCCCATGTACATATATCTCACCGAGATGAGGAACAAGATCCTGTTCTCAGTCTCACCCTTTCCTGCGCTATAAATATTTCATGTTAATGAGGCTTCCCTCCATCTTGGCGGCTGCTCATTCTGCAAATCCATGCACAATTGCCTTGCTTTACAACCAATAAGAAAGCACATTAAGAAGAGGAGATTTTTACTTAGCAACATGACCTGAAGCCATGCAGCGTGCGCAAAATCCAGAGGCAAAATGCTTTATTGACCAATATTTCTTTATTGCTGCTTAACAGTGAAGGAATATGGGGAGATAAAAGCCAGTCAAGTACTAAAACAAGCTCCATGTGGGTTTTACTGCTCAAGTGAAATTTACCTTCACAATTTTCCTTCCCTGTTAAGCTGCAATAAAGAACAAAATAGTTGATAAAATATTTCTTTTTCGGCATTGTTCAGTGAGCACATTTGTCCTCCTCCCTCCTCCGTCTTCTTTGCTCATAAATGGCGCCAGACTCACACATCTCATCATCGTGAACAAAGCTGCAAGATTTCTCCGCCAGTGAATATGGAGTCTGTAGAAGAAGGATTGTAAATATCTAAAAGGCTGGGTATATCTAGATAAATTGGGGCTGTCAGTACACATTTCCCATGGAGAGAGCACCATGTTCTTCAATACGAGACATACCATGTTGAAGGAGCGGCAACAGGTTTCCTTGTCCAATAGAGGACATGGCCTCTATTTTTCCATTTTATACAACCCTTTTTTTCAGCAACTTGCAAGTAGAGATGGGCGAATCTATTCGCAGATTTGGAGATTCGTTCCGTATTTGTTTTTTGGGGGGGGTTTAGGCAAAAATGAGTTTTTTTTTAGGGAAATTTTTATTTTATTTTAATTTACGAAACGAGATTGGAGCTTTTCATAAAAAAAAATAAAATCTGTTTTAGAGGAGTAGAGGCGGTTATATACCAATTTCCAGGGCAATTGGAGAAACTTTGGTTTGGAAAGAATACATTAGGACTAGAGTTGAGCGAACACCTGGATGTTCGGGTTCGAGAAGTTCGGCCGAACATCCCGGAAATGTTCGGGTTCGGGATCCGAACCCGATCCGAACTTCGTCCCGAACCCGAACCCCATTGAAGTCAATGGGGACCCGAACTTTTCGGCACTAAAAAGGCTGTAAAACAGCCCAGGAAAGAGCTAGAGGGCTGCAAAAGGCAGCAACATGTAGGTAAATCCCCTGCAAACAAATGTGGATAGGGAAATGAATTAAATTAAAAATTAAATAAATAAAAATTAACCAAAATCAATTGGAGAGAGGTTCCATAGCAGAGAATCTGGCTTCCCGTCACCCACCACTGGAACAGTCCATTCTCAGATATTTAGGCCCCGGCACCCAGGCAGAGGAGAGAGGTCCCGTAACAGAGAATCTGTCTTCATGTCAGCAGAGAATTAGTCTGCATGTCATAGCAGAGAATGAGGCTTCACGTCAGCCACCACTGCAACAGTCCATTGGCATATATTTAGGCCCAGCACCCAGGCAGAGGAGGGAGGTCCCGTAACAGAGAATCTGTCTTCATGTCAGCAGAGAATTAGTCTGCATGTCATAGCAGAGAATGAGGCTTCACGTCAGCCACCACTGCAACAGTCCATTGGCATATATTTAGGCCCAGCACACACACAGGCAGAGGAGAGAGGTCCCGTAACAGAGAATCTGTCTTCATATCAGCAGAGAATTAGTCTGCATGTCATAGCAGAGAATGAGGCTTCACGTCAGCCACCACTGCAACAGTCCATTGGCATATATTTAGGCCCAGCACACACACAGGCAGAGGAGAGAGGTCCCGTAACAGACAATCTGGCTTCATGTCAGCAGAGAATTAGTCTGCATGTCATAGCAGAGAATGAGGCTTCACGTCACCCACCACTGCAACAGTCCATTGGCATATATTTAGGCCCAGCACCCAGGCAGAGGAGGGAGGTCCCGTAACAGAGAATCTGTCTTCATGTCAGCAGAGAATTAGTCTGCATGTCATAGCAGAGAATGAGGCTTCACGTCAGCCACCACTGCAACAGTCCATTGGCATATATTTAGGCCCAGCACACACACAGGCAGAGGAGAGAGGTCCCGTAACAGAGGATCTGGCTTCATGTCAGCAGAGAATCAGTCTGCATGTCATAGCAGAGAATCAGGCTTCACGTCAGCCACCACTGCAACAGTCCATTGGCATATATTTAGGCCTAGCACACAGGCAGAGGAGAGAGGTCCCGTAACAGACAATCTGGCTTCATGTCAGCAGAGAATCAGTCTGCATGTCATAGCAGAGAATGAGGCTTCACGTCAGCCACCACTGCAACAGTCCATTGTCATAAATTTAGGCCCAGCACCCAGGCAGAGGAGGGAGGTCCCGTAACAGACAATCTGGCTTCATGTCAGCAGAGAATTAGTCTGCATGTCATAGCAGAGAATCAGGCTTCATGTCAGCCACCACTGCAACAGTCCATTGGCATATATTTAGGCCTAGCACACAGGCAGAGGAGAGGTTCATTCAACTTTGGGTAGCATCGCAATATAATGGTAAAATGAAAATAAAAATAGGATTGAATGAGGAAGTGCCCTGGAGTCCAATAATATATGGTTATGGGGAGGTAGTTAATGTCTAATCTGGACAAGGGACGGACAGGTCCTGTGGGATCCATGCCTGGTTCATTTTTATGAACGTCAGCTTGTCCACATTGGCTGTAGACAGGCGGCTGCGTTTGTCTGTAATGACGCCCCCTGCCGTGCTGAATACACGTTCAGACAAAACGCTGGCTGCCGGGCAGGCCAGCACCTCCAAGGCATAAAAGGCTAGCTCTGGCCACGTGGACAATTTAGAGACCCAGAAGTTGAATGGGGCCGAACCATCAGTCAGTACGTGGAGGGGTGTGCACACGTACTGTTCCACCATGTTAGTGAAATGTTGCCTCCTGCTAACACGTTGCGTATCAGGTGGTGGTGCAGTTAGCTGTGGCGTGTTGACAAAAGTTTTCCACATCTCTGCCATGCTAACCCTGCCCTCAGAGGAGCTGGCCGTGACACAGCTGCCTTGGCGACCTCTTGCTCCTCCTCTGCCTTGGCCTTGGGCTTCCACTTGTTCCCCTGTGACATTTGGGAATGCTCTCAGTAGCGCGTCTACCAACGTGCGCTTGTACTCGCGCATCTTCCTATCACGCTCCAGTGCAGGAAGTAAGGTGGGCACATTGTCTTTGTAGCGTGGATCCAGCAGGGTGGCAACCCAGTAGTCCGCACAGGTTAAAATGTGGGCAACTCTGCTGTCGTTGCGCAGGCACTGCAGCATGTAGTCGCTCATGTGTGCCAGGCTGCCCAGGGATAAGGACAAGCTGTCCTCTGTGGGAGGCGTATCGTCATCGTCCTGCCTTTCCCCCCAGCCACGCACCAGTGATGGACCCGAGCTGCGTTGGGTGCCACCCCGCTGTGACCATGCTTCATCCTCATCCTCCTCCACCTCCTCCTCATCCTCGTCCTCCTCGTCCTCCAGTAGTGGGCCCTGGCTGGCCACATTTGTACCTGGCCTCTGCTGTTGCCAAAAACCTCCCTCTGAGTCACTTCGAAGAGACTGGCCTGAAAGTGCTAAAAATGACCCCTCTTCCTCCTCCTCCTCCTCCTCCTCCTCCTGGGCCACCTCCTCTTCCATCATCGCCCTAAGTGTTTTCTCAAGGAGACATAGAAGTGGTATTGTAACGCTGATAACGGTGTCATCGCCACTGGCCATGTTGGTGGAGTACTCGAAACAGCGCAACAGGGCACACAGGTCTCGCATGGAGGCCCAGTCATTGGTGGTGAAGTGGTGCTGTTCTGTAGTGCGACTGACCCGTGCGTGCTGCAGCTGAAACTCCACTATGGCCTGCTGCTGCTCGCACAGTCTGTCCAGCATGTGCAAGGTGGAGTTCCACCTGGTGGGCACGTCGCATATGAGGCGGTGAGCGGGAAGGCCGAAGTTACGCTGTAGCGCAGACAGGCGAGCAGCAGCAGGATGTGAACGCCGGAAGCGCGAACAGACGGCCCGCACTTTATGCAGCAGCTCTGACATGTCGGGGTAGTTGTGAATGAACTTCTGCACCACCAAATTCAGCACATGCGCCAAGCAAGGGATGTGCGTCAAATTGGCTAGTCCCAGAGCTGCAACGAGATTTCGCCCATTATCACACACCACCAGGCCGGGCTTGAGGCTCACCGGCAGCAACCACTCGTCGGTCTGTTGTTCTATACCCCGCCACAACTCCTGTGCGGTGTGGGGCCTGTCCCCCAAACATATGAGTTTCAGAATGGCCTGCTGACGTTTACCCCGGGCTGTGCTGAAGTTGGTGGTGAAGGTGTGTGGCTGACTGGATGAGCAGGTGGAAGAAGAGGAGGAGGAAGCCGAGAAGGAGGAGGTGGCAACAGGAGGCAAAGAATGTTGCCCTGCGATCCTTGGCGGCGGAAGGACGTGCGCCAAACAGCTCTCCGCCTGGGGCCCAGCTGCCACTACATTTACCCAGTGTGCAGTTAGGGAGATATAGCGTCCCTGGCCGTGCTTACTGGTCCACGTATCTGTGGTTAGGTGGACCTTGCCACAGATGGCGTTGCGCAGTGCACACTTGATTTTATCGGATACTTGGTTGTGCAGGGAAGGCACGGCTCTCTTGGAGAAGTAGTGCCGGCTGGGAACAACATACTGTGGGACAGCAAGCGACATGAGCTGTTTGAAGCTGTCTGTGTCCACCAGCCTAAATGACAGCATTTCATAGGCCAGTAGTTTAGAAATGCTGGCATTCAGGGCCAGGGATCGAGGGTGGCTAGGTGGGAATTTACGCTTTCTATCAAATGTTTGTGAGATGGAGAGCTGAACGCTGGCGTGTGACATGGTTGAGACGCTTGGTGACGGAGGTGGTGGTGGTGGTGTTGGTGGTACATCCCCTGTTTGCTGGGCGGCAGGTGCCAACGTTCCTCCAGAGGCGGAGGAAGAGGCCGAGGCGGCAGCAGCAGAATAGGCCGAGGCGGCAGCAGCAGAAGAGGTAGCAGGGGGAGCCTGAGTGACTTCCTTGGTTTTAAGGTGTTTACTCCACTGCAGTTCATGCTTTGCATGCAGGTGCCTGGTCATGCAGGTTGTGCTCAGGTTCAGAACGTTAATGCCTCGCTTCAGGCTCTGATGGCACAGCGTGCAAACCACTCGGGTCTTGTCGTCAGCACATTGTTTGAAGAAGTGCCATGCCAGGGAACTCCTTGAAGCTGCCTTTGGGGTGCTCGGTCCCAGATGGCGGCGGTCAGTAGCAGGCGGAGTCTCTTGGCGGCGGGTGTTCTGCTTTTGCCCACTGCTCCCTCTTTTGCTACGCTGTTGGCTCGGTCTCACCACTGCCTCTTCCTCCGAACTGTGAAAGTCAGTGGCACGACCTTCATTCCATGTGGGGTCTAGGACCTCATCGTCCCCTGCATCGTCTTCCACCCAGTCTTGATCCCTGACCTCCTGTTCAGTCTGCACACTGCAGAAAGACGCAGCAGTTGGCACCTGTGTTTCGTCATCATCAGAGACATGCTGAGGTGGTATTCCCATGTCCTCATCATCAGGAAACATAAGTGGTTGTGCGTCAGTGCATTCTATGTCTTTCACCGCTGGGGAAGGGCTAGGTGGATGCCCTTGGGAAACCCTGCCAGCGGAGTCTTCAAACAGCATAAGAGACTGCTGCATAACTTGAGGCTGAGACAGTTTCCCTGGTATGCATGGGGGTGATGTGACAGACTGATGGGGTTGGTTTTCAGGCGCCATCTGTGCGCTTTCTGCAGAAGACTGGGTGGGAGATAATGTGAACGTGCTGGATCCACTGTCGGCCACCCAATTGACTAATGCCTGTACCTGCTCAGGCCTTACCATCCTTAGAACGGCATTGGGCCCCACCATATATCGCTGTAAATTCTGGCGGCTACTGGGACCTGAGGTAGTTGGTACACTAGGACGTGTGGATGTGGCAGAACGGCCACGTCCTCTCCCAGCACCAGAGGGTCCACTAACACCACCACGACCATGTCCACGTCCGCGTCCCTTACTAGATGTTTTTCTCATTGTTATGGTTCACCACAACAACAAATATATTATTTGGCCCAATGTATTGTATTCAAATTCAGCGGGATATAAATTTGAGGCCTAGTATTTAGGCGCTGGGTGACCGGTATGGATTTAGTGACAGAATTAGACTTGGAAATGCACAGAAGCGTGTGTGTGAAGTTATTCTGAATGACCCTATGTGCACCTTCAATATGATCTACCCTTTTAGGGATAGATTTCAAATAGCTCTGATATAGCAGAAACGACTAAATTATGAAATTGCTAAATTGGGAATTGTATTTCAACCCAGAACAAAAAATGTGCTTTGACGGACACTAAATAACTTTCCCAGCCACAACAGGACAGCGGTAACGAGAGATTTAGCGGGATATAAATTTGAGGCCTAGTATTTAGGCGCTGGGTGACAGGTATGGGTTTAGTGACAGAATTAGATTTGGAAATGCACAGTAGCGGGTGTGTGAAGTTATTCTGAATGACCCTATGTGCACCTTGAATATTATATACCCTTTTAGGGATAGATTTCAAATAGCTCTGATATAGCAGAAACCACTAAATTATGAAATTGCTAAATTGGGAATTGTATTTCAACCCAGAACAAGAAATGTGCTTGAACGGACACTAAATAACTCGCCCAGCTACAGCACTAGGGACAGATTTAGCGGGATATAAATTTGAGGCCTAGTATTTAGGCGCTGGGTGACAGGTATGGGTTTAGTGCCAGAATTAGACTTGGAAATACACAGTAGCGGGTGTGTGTGAAGTTATTCTGAATGACCCTATGTGCACCTTGAATATTATATACCCTTTTAGGGATAGATTTCAAATAGCTCTGATATAGCAGAAACCACTAAATTATGAAATTGCTAAATTGGGAATTGTATTTCAACCCAGAACAAGAAATGTGCTTGAACGGACACTAAATAACTCGCCCAGCTACAGCACTAGGGACAGATTTAGCGGGATATAAATTTGAGGCCTAGTATTTAGGCGCTGGGTGACAGGTATGGGTTTAGTGCCAGAATTAGACTTGGAAATACACAGTAGCGGGTGTGTGTGAAGTTATTCTGAATGACCCAATGTGCACCTTGAATATTATATACCCTTTTAGGGATAGATTTCAAATAGCTCTGATATAGCAGAAACCACTAAATTATGAAATTGCTAAATTGGGAATTGTATTTCAACCCAGAACAAGAAATGTGCTTGAACGGACACTAAATAACTCGCCCAGCTACAGCACTAAGGACAGATTTAGCGGGATATAAATTTGAGGCCTAGTATTTAGGCGCTGGGTGACAGGTATGGGTTTAGTGCCAGAATTAGACTTGGAAATACACAGTAGCGGGTGTGTGTGAAGTTATTCTGAATGACCCAATGTGCACCTTGAATATTATATACCCTTTTAGGGATAGATTTCAAATAGCTCTGATATAGCAGAAACCACTAAATTATGAAATTGCTAAATTGGGAATTGTATTTCAACCCAGAACAAGAAATGTGCTTGAACGGACACTAAATAACTCGCCCAGCTACAGCACTAAGGACAGATTTAGCGGGATATAAATTTGAGGCCTAGTATTTAGGCGCTGGGTGACAGGTATGGGTTTAGTGCCAGAATTAGACTTGGAAATACACAGTAGCGGGTGTGTGTGAAGTTATTCTGAATGACCCAATGTGCACCTTGAATATTATATACCCTTTTAGGGATAGATTTCAAATAGCTCTGATATAGCAGAAACCACTAAATTATGAAATTGCTAAATTGGGAATTGTATTTCAACCCAGAACAAGAAATGTGCTTGAACGGACACTAAATAACTCGCCCAGCTACAGCACTAGGGACAGATTTAGCTGGATATAAATTTGAGGCCTAGTATTTAGGCGCTGCGTGACAGGTATGGGTTTAGTGACAGAATTAGACTTGGAAATACACAGTAGCGGGTGTGTGTGAAGTTATTCTGAATGACCCAATGTGCACCTTGAATATTATATACCCTTTTAGGGATAGATTTCAAATAGCTCTGATATAGCAGAAACCACTAAATTATGAAATTGCTAAATTGGGAATTGTATTTCAACCCAGAACAAGAAATGTGCTTGAACGGACACTAAATAACTCGCCCAGCTACAGCACTAGGGACAGATTTAGCTGGATATAAATTTGAGGCCTAGTATTTAGGCGCTGGGTGACCGGTATGGATTTAGTGACAGAATTAGACTGGGATATGGCCAAAAAATAAACAGACTATTGCTGGTTAAATGCACTTGGTGTGACAGCTTCACCCTGATGTAGGCTTTAGCCAAAAAACAACCACACCATTGAGGGTTAAATGCACTTGGTGACAGGCGCAGCTTGCCCCTGATTTAGTATATGGCCAAAAAATGAACAGACTATTGCTGGTTAAATGCACTTGGTGTGACAGCTTCACCCTGATGTAGGCTTTAGCCAAAAAACAACCACACCATTGAGGGTTAAATGCACTTGGTGACAGGCGCAGCTTGCCCCTGATTTTGTATATGGCCAAAAAATGAACAGACTATTGCTGGTTAAATGCACTTGGTGTGACAGCTTCACCCTGATGTAGGCTTTAGCCAAAAAACAACCACACCATTGAGGGTTAAATGCACTTGGTGACAGGCGCAGCTTGCCCCTGATTTAGTATATGGCCAAAAAATGAACAGACTATTGCTGGTTAAATGCACTTGGTGTGACAGCTTCACCCTGATGTAGGCTTTAGCCAAAAAACAACCACACCATTGAGGGTTAAATGCACTTGGTGACAGGCGCAGCTTGCCCCTGATTTTGTATATGGCCAAAAAATGAACAGACTATTGCTGGTTAAATGCACTTGGTGTGACAGCTTCACCCTGATGTAGGCTTTAGCCAAAAAACAACCACACCATTGAGGGTTAAATGCACTTGGTCGCAGCTTGTGCTGGCGCACCACAAGACACAAAATGGCCGCCGATCACCCCAGAAAAATGTGACTGACAAACGGTCTGTGCAGCCTAAAAACAGTGAGCAATTGAGGATCAGCAGCTCAATGATCCACAGCTGCAGATCGATCAGTTAATCAAGTCCTTTGGAGGAGTTAATCTGCCTAATCTCGCCCTACTGTCGCAGCCGCAACCTCTCCCTACGCTAATCAGAGCAGAGTGACGGGCGGCGCTATGTGACTCCAGCTTAAATAGAGGCTGGGTCACATGGTGCTCTGGCCAATCACAGCCATGCCAATAGTAGGCATGGCTGTGATGGCCTCTTGGGGCAAGTAGTATGACGCTTATTGATTGGCTGCTTTGCAGCCTTTCAAAAAGCGCCAAGAAAGCGTCACAAAAGCGCGAAGAAAGCGACGAACACCGAACCCGAACCCGGACTTTTACGAAAATGTCCGGGTTCGGGTCCGTGTCACGGACACCCCAAAATTCGGTACGAACCCGAACTATACAGTTCGAGTTCGCTCATCCCTAATTAGGACCCAAACTGAACTTTTTGAAAGATTTGTTGAATCCAAAACTAACCAAATCTTGGAAAATTCACTCATCTCTACAAGTATTAAAAATTTGGAGCACAAGTTTTTAGATATATAGGCCCAATGAATACCACTCCCGGCATGCATGTTGGTACCTGCTTTCCTTGGATATAATGGAGGCCATTTTGGCACCAAAAATGACAGAAATTAAAGCGGGCCCAGCATACATGTGGAACCTACACCTGCTGAATTATATGGTAGCCGTCATGGCACATAACAGATAGAATTTAGTGTTAGGAACCCGTCTAACTAGAGATCGCCTTGACGTGCGGCAGACAGGCTCAAATAATTTTGTACAAAATGGGCTGTTTATGTTTCTTTCCCTGCAGCTTGGCCAGTGAGACTCCTGTTCATTCGTGTCCAGAAAGAACAGGTCGTCTTACCCTGCTCCTTGTTCCAGGGCAATCCTGAGGGCTAGTAGGGACCCCTAGGCATGCGGTGTATGAGTCCTCCCACCTTCAGGGTTGACTCATATGGATAGGAGTCAGGGTCAGTTTAGGGGACGCGATAGGAGGTGACCTGCTCCCTAATACTGTCGTCCTGGTCAAGCAGCACGTAACATCTTCTGGCATCGCACGGCTGAGGGTTTTCCCCATCCTCAGCCGTGACACTATGGTGACTAAGGGTAGCTAAGTTATGGCTCTAAGGTTTAAGGGGCCATACCTTAGACAAAGGCTCAGAAGGGGAGGTATTAGTGTCTCCATGCACTTCTGGCAATGTCACAGGAGGAGGGTAGTATAATCCCATGGAACTCCTGGAAGTAACACCTCAGGATGGGAGCAATCCTGAACATATAACAAGCTGGAAGGAGGGGTATATGACTTCTAAACATTCCCGAAGCAGCGAGTTACCCATATAGTTACTAGACCTGCCAGGACTTACCACTTGGTTGTCACGAGGGGGTCAAGAGCCACGTCTGACTCAGTTATACCTGGGGTCAGGAAGTCGCAGCGGGTGGCTGCGCGCTCTATGTCTAAAGATCACGTTGTTTCTTAATGATAGTTTTCTGTGTTTGCCTTGCAATCCTTTTTGTCTCACTTAGGGATCCGTAGCTTCTCCTCCTCAGCTGTTTCTTGTCTGTCACTCCCAACCTCCTTATATTCTCCTCTCCCACTTCTCTGGTTGCCAGATATAGAGCTTTCTGCCTGGACTTCTATACTGACCCACTGGAGCTGTGAATCCTGGTTGTTGTTCCAGAGTGTTATCCTCCGGATCCCTGTTGGGCTTTTTGTTGTCTTCTGTTGTCGCCCACCTGGGATTATATGTTTAGTCTGTATTGTCTGTCCTCCCCTTGGTGTTTTCCTTTAGAGCTAGTGGTGCGGACTAGTGTTCCCACCGCCCTATTCACTATCTAGGGCTCATCTTAGGGAAAGCCAGGGTTTTAGGCACGTGATCGGCGTACGGGTGAGGAACCCGTCTAGGGACGTCAGGGCAGTCAGGTGCCAGCCTCAAGGTGAGATAGGGGTCACCACCTTTCCCTCTCCCTTGGACAGGGCCTTCCTCTTTCCCTCCCTCTGTGTCACATATGTGATAGGCACGCCGGTCGTGATATTGGTCCTACCTGGGTACCCGGGATATATATCTCCAGATGTAGGCCATTTGTATTAAGCGTCCATATGAAGGCAGTCCGTATAAAGAGAGGAGAGAACATGAGCTGTCAAATAAGGCATACTGAGTAAGTTGCTACATTTTTGGTTAAGTACAATGTTAAGTGCAATTGTCACAATAAGTGCATTAAGGTCACAATGGGCATGTTATACTTAAACGTTACATAACTTGTAAACTGGTAAAATTAGTGCAATCATATAGCAATGGAAATCACAAAGAGTTCAGGTATACGTTTGAGTCTTTTCTTTGGGTGCAAGCTTTTTACGTTGCAGTAAACATTTTTGGAAAATAGTGCAATTTTATTAATGCAATAGAACGCTCAAATAAAGCTTGAGTCCTTTTTCTTCTTGAAGTGCTTAATGTAGAATCCTCTGGGAACAGGTAAAAGTCAATTGTAATCCACAGGGATAAAAGAGTTAATTGTAATCCAAAAGAGGTATAAAATGTTATTGCACTTAAAATAGCAGCATATTTTAGAACTATAGTTCCACAAGGCTATCAAGTAACCTGAGAAAGGGGGTAAAACAATGAGAACTTGGATGCAAGGGGTTAAATTATGATGGAGGGAGTCCTTACAATACATGACCATCAGGGTGAGGACAAAATAGGGCAACCTGAAAAAGAAAAACATTACAAACAATGCCAACGGGTCCTCATCCGTCAGGAACAGTCCACGACGTGGCTCCCATAAGTCTTTATTTTTAGAAATGGATGACTCTTTAGCGAAGGACTTCCATGTCCTCTTCGCTGCTCAAGCTACTAAAGCGCATGCATCAGGGGGCGCTCTTGCCTCTGGTAGCTCAGGGTTGCAGCTGTTGTAGTACGTCACTGCCCTCTAGTGGTGTCCTTGGTATTTGGCTGTGCAGACAGCCTGGAAAATGCAGCTGTGACATGCTGCAAGCTGGGATCCATAGCCGGTGCAGAGGCGGTTAATACCTCCGGCTGAAGGGGTTCTGGAAGGCAACTTGCAGGTGCCAGGGGCAGCTTCCAAGGAAGAACATATGGCTGCACTCTGGGATTAAATGTCAGCACTGAATTATTTATTTCGCCCACCCGCAGTGTTGGTGGTGCGGCCAGGTCAGGGATTAGTGACTCAGGTTCTGGCTGGGGCTGTTCTCTGAACCTTAACCTGTCATCTGTGGTCTCCTGTAGACAACGGACTCTCCCTGCAGAGCCTGGGTCCTCCTGCCAGGTCTCTGGGGTGACTGCAGGGGTTAACGGTTTGGCCAGCAGGGTCACACCGGCAGCAAAGGGGCCTTGGATGGAGCGTATAGGGGTATACTCCACTTGATCCCCTGCGTACAGGTTGTGACGGGCCTGTGGTAGTTAGTGGTGCATGACAGAGCGCCGGCCCACAAATATTTCTGACCCAGAATGGCTATCTTGTAGGAATCCAACTCCTCTCTCCACTGAGAACCAGAGCACAGTCCCAGTGCGTCTGGTCAATTTGGGGTCTCCTGGCTGGGGGTCATCTACCACTTGCTTAACCCATTCTTCAACGGCTGACTTGTATTCCCAGGTCTTCTGGGCATAAGCAGTGACCTCCCAGGGGACTTCGGGGTTAAGGCATCCCGCTTTGGCAGTAGTAGCAATGGGTGGTGGAGTGGAAATTCCGTCCGCTTCCACCGCACCAGTAGGTGTCCTTAGCGGAGCAGGTCTAGACCTGTTTGGGGTATCGGGACCAACAAGGAGCGGTGCAGGGGCAGCTACGGACCAGGTCTGGGCCTCAGGGAGCTCGTCTGCTCCTACATGATGCCACGGGCGTGCGGCCGGTTCCGGTACCTACTGATGGTCATCGCGGGTTTCAGGTGCCATCTGCGGTGCAGGCTGGTCCAAGGCCTGGGCGACTGTGTCAGTGGCATCTTCCGCGGGAGCAGGCTTAGCATTAGCGGCCATCTTGGGGGACGTCTTGTCTTTGACGCTGGCAGCAGTCCGGTTCACTGAATCAGTAGAGGCAGAGGGATCCACTTCCTCCGAGGTCTGGACTGAACTCGAGACGTTTTCTTCCGCAGGAGCGGGTTCGGGAACAGCGGCCTTCTCAGTTTGGTCAGCGGCTGCTGTCTCTTTCCTGGTTGCAGCGTGCGCTGGCTATGGGGACACCTTGAATGCACAGGGGCCAGCTCTCTTCACAAGCTGAGAGACCCGGATCTCAGGTACGGTGGTCTCATGGATAAGTTCTCCCTAGATCGCCATCTGGTCCTATTTTGGAGAAGGGAGCGCCATCTTCCTTGGCTCCTCTCTCGGGGTGCGTTCAGGAAGTGAGGGTGTAGCCCAGAGGGAGGAGTCTGCACTCCCTTGGCTCACAATGCAAAGTTCTTGGTGGGCAGGCTTTAGAGTTCCCGCTTCTAGGGGGGCGTATTCAGCATATTCGTGCTCTCGAGAGGGTATTTCTGAGTTTTCCCGCTTCTGGGCATGAAGAAGCAGTGCCATTTTGCGAATATGGCAAATTAACCCTTTGAGTGCAGGAGCACAGGTTTAGCACTTTCTGGCACAGCAATAAAGCAATAAAGTCAATTTTCAGGTTTTTTGCACAATCTGTAAGTCTTGCAGTACTGTGAAACATGCAATTTGATCCAGTTAAGCACACAATTGGATCCGGTTCTGTTGACACACAATGCGGTTCGCATTCTGTTCCAGTGATGCCAAAATATGCAGTAAGCCGGATTAGGGTATGCACTCTGACGCCAATGATTGCAATGGCTGGGTCAGGTGAAAGTAATAGTTAATAGTTTTGTTTGTGATGCCAATTGCAGCGTGTGCAGAGTACTAACATAGGGCCCTTTAAGGTGTTGTAACTCACGTACCAGGTTAGGAATGCCAGAGTGGTGAAATGTCTCTTTATGGTAGCAGTAATGGTGTCAAAGGTGTCTCCTACCTGGGTACGGCTGGGCTCCTGGATCCTGGCTCACTTGCAATAAAATGAGTGTTGTGCTAGTAGGAGTAATTGAGGGATTTTCAGCAATAATTGAGATCCAGACTTTAAATAAAGTTGAAACTCATCTTTACTGGTTGAAGCTTTAATCCATGCAAGATACAGCAATAGTCTTGGGTCCCAGCAGGTATTGGCAATGTGCGGCAGAAATCTATCTTCTGCTCGATCATGTGCCTAGAGCTCTTTGCAGGATAAGTCGTCTGTTTGTGGCTCTGTAATGTGGCAGGAATTTATATCCTCTGCGCTTACTATCTTCTGCTATCTGGAGGACTGACTAGCTGAGGAGGAATTTGGCTTCTCCTGGTCTCTGAACGGTACTCACAGTTGGTTTCACAGGGTATGCTTCTTCCTGGAACTGGAGGTAGCTGCACGGCTCAGGCTGGGAATGATGACCAATTGTCTCAGCCGAGACAAGATCCTGGCTTTGGATCCTTATATCTGGGAGCTCCTACACGCACAGCCTTCCCCTAGCCGGGGTGGCTGGCACACTCACTTAACTTCCTTCCCTCCCCATGAGGCAGGATGTGGGAACATTCCACAGCTCCTCACAGAGGGGTAAACTAAACTGGAACATACTATTCCAGCTCAGAAATACTAAACTTGCTCTAAGTCCTTGCTAACATTGCTGCCACCTGCTGGTGAACATGGAAATTACAGCAATATATACTTTACAAGGCTTATAATGCACATTTATGAGGAAATTACATGAAATTACACAAGATGCCAATGTTAATGCCCTTAACAGGTTGTAGCGGGGTAAAAGAGTTTTGTAACATAACTCGGGGATGTTACAAGTGCATGGTAAATCTCGCGCCTGCTCAGTGCCATTCAGTATTCAGCACAGGCGCCAGTAAGCGTCCTTCCTTCACTATGCCTTCGCTGAATGCTAAACGACACGGCCTAGGCGTGAGATTTACCATGCACTCAGGGCCGGCAGGAGAGTGCGAATGCTGCCTGGTCCTGTCAATCAAGACTTGGAGGCAAGTGACAGAGGTGGAAGAACGGAGCCTCTAGGAGCAGGAGCAACCCCCCCACTGCTCCTAGAGGCTAATTTGCATATTATAAAAGTTACATTTAGGCTGAATACACACGGCCGTGTTCCGCGGCCGTGAGCGGTCCGTGGTATGCCGGTGTAACGTTACATTACCCTACGTCGTGAGATTTCCCTACCTCCTGACTTCCTGTCGCACCGGAAATGACGTGTGGAGGAGTTCCTTAGTTTTGACGATCTGCGCATGTGCAAAGGGACAGTTTAGGGAAAATCTCACTGCAGAGTTAAGTAGCACACCGGGACACTGCAGTGTGGGTGTAGGGAAAAATTACGTCCAAGTGTGCAAGCGCCGAGGGTAGTATAGATATCCATTTCGCAAGCGCTGCTAACCCTTTGCTGGAGCTATTCTCATATAGCTCCAGCAAAGGGTTAGCAGCGCTTGCGAAATGGATATTTATACGCCGTGCGCTCCTGCTGTCAGCAGGAATCTAGGCCGGCAAACCATGGACCGCTCACGGCCGCGGAACACGGCCATGTGCTTTCGGCCTTATGGAGTAACTGGGGCATAAAAAAAACTAGGAATAGGCTAGTTAAGTTCAGCTGACATTAGCACATCGCTATTGTCAGTCAGTTTAATTTAGGTATTTCTGGTGACAGAACCCCTTTAAAAGGAAATAACTATAACCCCCAGTATGGCCAGACTTATTATGGGACATTAGTATACATTACAGAAAGGGGGTATAAGAGGAGAGAACTACAATCAGTGGTGACAACTTTTTCAACATGACTGACTAGTGTGCCCTGAGCCCCCCCTGACACCCCAGGCAAGCAGCTGATATAACTGTAGGAATCTTCAGCCATCCAGACATAAGGTATATGGACAGGGGTTGTTTTTATGAGTTTGGTTTATTAGTGTGGGTTCACACTAGCGTTAGGGATTCCGTTATGGCTTTCCATTATAACATGGTTATAGCGGAAAATAACGGAATGCCCAGACAGAATGCAAAACGGAATTCTGTTTGCCTTCCGTCCTATGGGAAAGCATAACGGATCCGTCTGGGTCCCGTTGTGCAAGACGGAAAACAATGTCCTGTTGACAGGACTTTGTTAACTGGACCCAGACGGATCCGTTTTGATTCCTATAGACTTCCATTAGGACGGAAAGCAAACAGAATGCCTTTTAAAGGCTTCTGTTTTGCATTCTGTCTGGGCATTCCGTTATTTTGCATTCCGTCATAATACAAGTCTATGGGCAGAAAAACGGATCCGTCCTTCAGTCTTATGGATTCCGTTATTTTCCGTTATAACCATGTTATAACGGAAAGCCATAACAGAATCCCTAACGCTAGCGTGAACCCACCCTTAGTTATACGATACCTGTACTCTTAAATCTTGACTTGAAGAACTTTGTCCATCTTATCACTTGTTAAGAACAGTATAATGGCGAACATTTGTTTATCTCACAGAGATTAGAGACTATTTCCCCATATGGATCCTTACACATTGACAGAAGATGTGTAGATATTTCCTGCAAATTAACCAATCTGGAGATAATTGCTGAAGGCTTAGTAAACCAGCAAAGGAACATGAAACTCTATGTATATTTTAAAGACCGTAGACGGAGCACCATCCCTTCATCTTGGCCAGCTCAGATGACTTCTATAACTATTTGCCGTTTTCCCAAGAAGACTCTTTAAACTGATTTTCTTACTTTTTTTTATTTTATTTATTTAGACAGTTGCTTTCGTTTGAAGCTTGTTTCTCAGCTGGAAACTTCTTTTTTTTATTTCTAGTGCTTTGGCTTGGCTTCATGGCTTCACTGATCAATGTGAAAACATTTGACAGGCTGGCAAAAGAGGGTGGCGGGAAAAGGGGGGTCATTTTCTCCAAGAAATGGAATCTTATCAATCACATATACAGCAAGGTTTGTCTGAAGTCCCGGGTGGAAGGTTACAGTTGTGTCTTTGATTGTAACACTCCAGTAATACTTAATGTAGCACATTACATACCAAGACTGTCTTTAAGTCATTTGATATATTCTGTACTATCTGCTTGTAGGTCTTAACCCTTTGATAGACATTGTTGCTCAAAAAAATTGCGTTGTAAACTGGAGAATTGAAAAACTGAGCTGTAGCAGATGGGTTAAATAACAAATGTAAGATTATTTCTTAAGACATCAACAATTCCAAGAAAAGACATTACAAAAAGGCAAGAGGAGGCGCAGAATGTGACCAGATAAACCGAAAAGGTAACAAAAGATATTTGCAGCTACTAAAAAAAGACTTCAAATAGAATGAATGGCTGCCTTTTTCTGTGAACTGTTTCAGTCTTTCTTTATGAAAAAACAAAGTGATTTCATCATATCCAGGAAGATGCAATTGGGAGGTAGTAGAAAGTAGTTGAGAAATAAAATCAAGCTTGAGTAATGTTACCATGGAAGAAGAGTGCATGCATCACTGAACAGCACCTCAGAGACAAATCCTAGTCGTGTGCAAGCAGCGCACAGCATCTTTTAATCCGGTATTTGTGTCTATTGCTTAAAAAGATTGTAAGATTCGAAACTGCACGGATAGGTACAGTTTCTGATGGGCTTGATAAGCTAATTTGAATGACACTTTCATCTTTCTTTTGCAGAGTGTACAGCTTAGACAAAGTGGCAAAAGTATTGAGTATAACACCTAATTTTATATCAAGACACGGAGGCTCCTATTGCTTAACTCTTTCTTTACTGAAACACAGCAGCAAAGAAGATAAACAACAGAAAACATTCCACTAATGAGGATATCGTCCCTCCCCTTAGATCCCCTATATAGGGACCTCCTTCACACCACATCTTCCTCTTTCTTTGCTGCTGCAGTTCAGTTAAGTATCTCACTACAGCCCTCTTGGGTTGTGTGGTGTTTTTCTGTATTTTGTATTTTTCAGTATAAGTTCGGTAATATATATACAGTACAGACCAAAAGTTTGGACACACCTTCTCATTCAAAATGTTTTCTTTATTTTCATGACTATGAAAATTGTAGATTCACACTGAAGGCATCAAAACTATGAATTAACACATGTGGAATTATATACATAACAAAAAAGTGTGAAACAACTGAAAATATGTCATATTCTAGGTTTTTCAAAGTAGCCACCTTTTGCTTTGATTACTGCTTTGCACAATCTTGGCATTCTCTTGATGAGCTTCAAGAGGTAGTCACCTGAAATGGTCTTCCAACAGTTTTGAAGGAGTTCCCAGAGATGCTTAGCACTTGTTGGCCCTTTTGCCTTCACTCTGCGGTCCAGCTCACCCCAAACCATCTTGAATGGGTTCAGGTCCGGTGACTGTGGAGGCCAGGTCATCTGGTGCAGCACCCCATCACTCTCCTTCATGGTCAAATAGCCCTTACACAGCCTGGAGGTGTGTTTTGGGTCATTGTCCTGTTGAAAAATAATGATGGTCCAACTAAACACAAACTGGATGGAATAGCATGCCGCTGCAAGATGCTGTGGTAGCCATGCTGGTTCAGTATGCCTTCAATTTTCTATAAATCCCCAACAGTGTCACCAACAAAGCACCCCCACGCCATCACACCTCCTCCTCCATGCTTCACGGTGGGAACCAGGCATGTAGAGTCCATCCGTTCACCTTTTCTGCGTCGCACAAAGACACAGTGGTTGGAACCAAAGATCTCAAATTTGGACTCATCAGACCAAAGCACAGATTTCCACTGGTCTAATGTCCATTCCTTGTGTTCTTTAGCCCAAACAAGTCTCTTCTGCTTGTTGCCTGTCCTTAGCAGTAGTTTCCTAGCAGATATTCTACCATGAAGGCCTGATTCACACAGTCTCCTCTTAACAGTTGTTCTAGAGATGTGTCTGCTGCTAGAACTCTGTGTGACATTGACCTGGTCTCTAATCTGAGCTGCTGTTAACCTGCGGTTTCTGAGGCTGGTGACTCGGATGAACTTATCCTCCGCAGCAGAGGTGACTCTTGGTCTTCCTTTCCTGGGGCGGTCCGCATGTGAGCCAGTTTCTTTGTAGCTCTTGATGTTTTTTGTGACTGCACTTGGGGACACTTTCAAAGTTTTCCCAATTTTTCGGACTGACTGACCTTCATTTCTTAAAGTAATGATGGCCACTCGTTTTTCTTTACTTAGCTGCTTTTTTCTTGACATAATACAAATTCTAACAGTCTATTCAGTAGGACTATCAGCTGTGTATCCACCTGACTTCTCCACAACGCAATTGATGGTCCCAACCCCATTTATAAGGCAAGAAATCCCACTTATTAAACCTGACAGGGCACACCTGTGAAGTGAAAACCATTTCAGGTGACTACCTCTTGAAGCTCATCAAGAGAATGCCAAGAGTGTGCAAAGCAGTAATCAAAGCAAAAGGTGGCTACTTTGAAGAACCTAGAATATGACATATTTTCAGTTGTTTCACACTTTTTTGTTATGTATATAATTCCACATGTATTAATTCATAGTTTTGATGCCTTCAGTGTGAATCTACAATTTTCATAGTCATGAAAATAAAGAAAACTCTTTGAATGAGAAGGTGGGTCCAAACTTTTGGTCTGTACTGTAAATATATACATATATATATATATATATATATATATATATATATTGTTTATTTCATATATACATTTTATTATTTTCCTTGCATCCTTCCTTTGGCTCTCCCCTGGTGTCTCTCCAACTACCAGAGTTTTTTTCAGTCGAGTGTGTTCCTCCTCCGTGTTCCCCGACTTCCGTGGCTTCCCCCTGTTCCCTCGCACCCAGGGGCCGAGAGCCATCTTCGCATTACTTCTTCTTACCCTGAAATCCCATTCTCACGGGATTTCAGGCCGCAAAGTTTTGTTTGGCCTCGAGCGAACCAACTACCAGTGGCGTTCGAGATCTCGCGAGATCTCGGACGCCATAAGCGCTTACACTAACGGCACCCGGTACTTGCAGCGCTCCTCCTAGCCGATCGGTCAGATAGGTTTTTGCCTAGTTTTTTCCTTCAGACTCCTCTTACATATTATCCCCTGCATTCTGGTGGGTTTTTGCGTTAACCCCTGGATCCCTGGTGTCACGTTTTTCCTTCCTGCACTCGTTGTCACTACTTGGCGGAGGGGGGGTTTCCTTATGGCCATGTACCAAAAATCTGCTTTGCTTCAGGGTAGCCCCGCTCAAGAGGCTAGCTCTTCTCCAGCTATAATGCAAGCTGTACCCCTGTCCGCAGGGAGTATTCCTCCGGCGGATGCCCAGGCTAGAGCTCTGCAACAAACCATCTCAGATGCTATTTTATCGGCTATGGGCTCTATGTCCTCGGCCCTGACCAGCTCTCTGTCACAGGTCATCTATACCCAGACTGGGGTTACGGACCCTGATGCCATGATATCTCATCCTAATACCTCCAGAAACACCTTAAATGTGGCTTAGTTCCATCCTCTGACAGCGCGCTCCGGCAGCGCAAAAGAGCCTGTCCGCGCCAGGCAGAACATGCACGGAGTTGGAAGTCGGCCAGATCCAAGCCAGCACCTGAATATGACTCTTATGAGTCTGAGGAGGAGGTTATATTGCAATACCCAGTTAACTCGGAAGGGGACGAGGTGCATTTTGATGATGATCATCCCATACAGGACTCAGGATCGTCCCAGTTGTCTCACCCGGCCGCAACTAAGTCATCCTCGACGGCAGACGCGCATATAACCCTAATGAACTGCTCCGGTACTCTGTTATTTGACCCAGACTCTCGAAAGGTATGGCCATTTCAAAATGGAGGGCATTCACCTCCTTCGGGATATGCTCCTCCCATATGATTGGCTAGTAAAGCTAGACCTGAAGGACGCATACCTTACGGTCCTGATTGCCCTTTCCTCGAGAGACCTTCTACAGTTTCGGTGGCAAGGCAGCCTTTGGTGTTTCACGTGCCTCCCATTTGGCCTGTCGTCTGCCCCGTGGTGTTTCACCAAACTACTACGTCCAGTGGTAGCGTGGCTCCGCAGCCGGGGGGTGAGGCTCATAGTCTATTTAGACAACATTCTGATCACGGCCGGGAATTTTCCCACCTTTCAGGAACACCTTCGGCTATCAATGTCCCTCCTCTCAGACTTGGGCTTTATTATCAACCGGGAGAAATCCTGCTTAGTCCCATCCAGGTCCATGGAGTTCCTGGGGTTTCTGGTGGACTCCGAAGCCTTGACTCTCAGCCTTCCCTCAGGGAAAGTGCGCGCAATTCGCAAGGAATTACGTCGCACGTTGTCTATACCACAGGTGTCACTTCGCCAACTGGCCAGGGTGATAGGCCTGTTGGCATCATGCATTCAGGCGATTTTCCCTGTGCCCCTCCACTATCGGGCCTTGCAGCGCCTCAAGATAGCCCACCTGCAAGCGGGATCGACTTATGCAGACCTGATCCAGTTGGACTCAGAGACGCAAGACAAGCTCGTCTGGTGGATTGCCAATCTCTCGGCTTGGAATGGCAGAACCATTTTCGGGTCTCGGCCGGATCTCGTCGTAGAGTCGGACGCCAGCCTTCTGGGCTGGGGTGCTTATTGCGAGGGGGTATACATAGGGGGTCCTTGGTCAACCAACGAGTCGAACCTTCACATAAATGCTCTGGAACTCCTAGCGGGATCCTTTGCGATCCGCAGTTTCGCCAAAGGGAAAGCCAGGGCGTGTATTCGCCTTCGGATGGACAATGTTTCAGCTGTCCGTTACATCAACTCCATGGTGGGTACCCGATCCTGGATGCTAACTCATCTGGCCAAGGAGTTCTGGGACTTCTGTCTCTCCAACAATGTTTCGGTGGTGGCGCAATATCTGCCGAGTCTTCACAACACCCAGGCCGATTGGAGTTCTTGTTTCATGTCCAGCGACTGGAAGTTGGACGAGGATATCTTCACCAATTTGTTGTCCCTATGGGGCCCCTTCTCCATCAACCTCTTTGCATCTCGATGGAACGCCCAACTGCCCAGGTACTTCAGTTGGAGGCCAGACCCCTCCGCTGAGGCGGTGGATGCGTTTCTGCAACAGTGGTCGGGGGACCTGGTGTACGCATTCCCCCCCTTTTCCCTGATTCTGCGGGTTCTAGCCATGGTTCGCCACCAGTCGGCGGACATGGTTCTAGTGGTCCCATTTTGGGGGACCCAGTCTTGTTTCCCGCTACTCCTGGAGATGCTGGTCGACAGACCCTGCTATTACCCCAGTCGCCGAACCTACTGCTGGGGCAGTTGTGTCAGCCTCACCCTCTGGTCTTGACCGTCTCCTTGCGCCTGCTGGCTTGCAGGGTATCAGGGATGACGGGCGTCTTTCAAATATTTCGGAAACGGCTAGATTCCTTTGGGAGAGCGCATGGGCCCCCGGAACCAGAAGGGCTAATGGGTCTGCCTGGCAGTCATGGGCTGATTGGTGCTTACTTAGGGACCTGGATCCCACTACGGCTTCTGTGAATAATATTATTCTTTTTCTTTCTTCCCTGTACAAGGATGGTAAGGCTTACCGCACTATAAATGTTGTTAGGTCTGCCATATCTTCAGGGCATAGGGGTTTCGAGGGATGCCCGGCAGGGCGCCATCCCCTCGTGTGTCGCCTGCTTAGAGGCTCTCGTCTCACCCGCCCTCCGCGCCCCCATTTTTCGAGTTCGAGGGACGTTTCTATGGTTTTATCTTTTCTGTCTGCCTGGCCGGCTAATAATGAGTTATCATTACGCCAGTTGTTGGCGAAGTTAGTTACCCTCCTATGCCTCATCTCTTGTAAAAGGGTCTCGGACGTTCGGGCGTTGGACTACGACGCCCGCTCGTTCACTCATGATGGGATGACGTTTAATATTTCACGCCGTACTAAGACCAACATCAGGTCAGTGGCTTACCCGGCTTTCCCGGGGGTTTTGGCGCTCTGCCCTGTTGCGTGTCTTAGAGTGTACGAGAATAGGACTTGTACCTTACGTTCCCCGACACATCCTCAGCTGTTCATTTCTTTTCGCCGTCCTTACTTGCTGGTTACAAGTGTCACTTTGTCACGTTTGGTGAAATGGATCCTGTCCCTGTCCGGTATTGACACCTCCATCTTCACTGCTCACTCGGTGCGGAGTGCTGTTGCCACTTCTCTGGCTTTGTCAGGAGCTAAGTTGGAGGATGTCATAAGATTGGCTGACTGGTCTCGAGTGTCTACTTTTAGGGAATTTTACTTCAGGCCGGATCCACATGTGTTTTCCTCCATTGTAAATAGGCTTTAAACTAGCAATAAGAGCCTCCGTGTCTTGATATAAAATTGTAGGATTTTACTAATATTTATCATGTAAAGTCATGATTTTATGAAAGACACGGAGGCGAGTATTTATTTGGTCTGTTTTTTCCTCTGTACAGTGCATTGTATTGATTCTTGATTAAGCCTGTGTTTTTTGTTGTATTAGCTCTTTTACCTTGAGTCTCTTCTACTCATTGCTACTTATATTTATTTTCTTCCAGGTTGATTCCAGTTTTCCTGCTGCCCGTGGCTGATCGTGCCCCGGTCTTGTGTTTTGTTTCCACCAGGTCTTCAGAGGGTGGGCCATTCTGTTTTCCCCGGCATGGTTGGATGTCGCGCCGGTTTTCCGTTGAGTGTTCAGGCGTCCCAGTTTGAGTTGGAGTTTTCCGTCATCAAAGAAAGAGGAAGATGTAGTGTGAAGGAGGTCCCTATATAGGGGATCTAAGGGGAGGGACAATATCCTCATTGGTGGAATGTTTTCTGCTGTTTATCTTCTTTGCTGCTGTGTTTCAGTAAAGAAAGAGTTAAGCAATACTCGCCTCCATGTCTTTCATAAAATCATGACTTTACGTCATAAATATTAGTAAAATCCTACAATTTTAGTGGAGCCTAAGTCATATTCTAAGGGATCAGTGACAGGTACATGTGCTATACTAGGGATGTTACTAAAAATGTCAAGAGGACCCACATAGAGAAAACTGTGCAGCCATATAGTAGCTGCACAGTTGTCTTTTTTGTCCCTACATGCGTCTCATTGATCAGTGCAAGATGGAAACAGGAAGCAGGACCATCAGCATTCAGCTTTCTGCTACAGACCATGGAAGGTGGGGGCACAGGGAGTAGCCTTTGAGGAGTTGGAGCAGTCTGTGAAGGGGCATGAGGATCAGACAGTTAGAGGGGGTGCAGTCTGTGAGAGGGGGCATAAGGAGCAATCTGTGTGAGAGGACACAGCAGACTGCATGAGGAGCCATTAGGAGCAATCTGTGAACGAGGGGGTAGCATTTGAGAGCATTCTGAGCACAGAGGCATGGGAAACATTCTGTATGGAGGGGTAAAAGAGGGAGGTTTATGGACAGCAGTAAGTGTGGAGTAATCTGTGAAATAGAGCGGGGTATGGGGGGCAGTCTGTTGGAGAGGAGGGCATGAGGTGCAGAATGGAGTATAGGGAGCAGTCTATGAGAGAGGAGGGCATGAGGTGTAGAATGGAGTATAGGGAGCAGTCTATGAGAGAGGAGGGCATGAGGTGCAAAATGGGGTATAGGGAGCAGTCTATGAGAGAGGAGGGCATGAGGTGCAGAATGGGGTATAGGGAGCAGTCTATGAGAGAGGAGGGCATGAGGTGCAGAATGGAGTATAGGTGTCATGGAACCATGAACCAGACGTACAACAAGAGATAAGTGGAAATAAGAAGGCTTTATTGAAAATCAAGCTGTAAGGCAAAAGTCCAAACGGATGGCTAAACCGAAGCAGGGTCTTGCGAAGCCAGAGGTCAGGAACCAGAAGGGTAGTCAGACGAAGCCTGGATCAGGAACCAGCAGGGTAGTCAGACGAAGCCTGGATCAGGAACCAGCAGGGTAATCAGACGAAGCCTGGATCAGGAACCAGCAGGGTAGTCAGACGAAGCCAGGATCAGGAACCAGAAGCAGCAGCAGTCTTAGAAGCATGTGAACACAGGAGGACCAAGCAAGGAACTGAAGCCACAGACCTCCTATATATATGAGCTAGGCATCCAGCTCCTCCCAGTGGGAAGGAGAAGCCGCAGGGTGGGAGGCTACAAGAAACCCAGAAACCAAGATGGCCGCCAGCACATGTCAAACGAAGGAGAACAGCAAGAAGGTAAGACCATGACAGTACCTCCCCCTCAAGGGCCCCTCCTCCGCGGAGTAAAGAACGGTTTCTGAGGGAAGCGTGCGTGGAAGGCTCAGAGCAAGGCAGGAGCATGGACATCTGCGGAGGGAACCCAGGAACGCTCCTCTGGACCATAACCACGCCAATGGACCAAAAACTGCACCCGACCGCGGACCAGGCGTGAGTCCAGGATATTGCTCACCTCATACTCCTCACGATTGCCCACTTGGACCGGACGAGGCCGAGGAACCGAGGAAGTGAAACGATTACACACCAGTGGCTTCAACAGGGAGACATGAAACACGTTGGAGATCCGCATGCCAGGAGGAAGCGCAAGGGCATAGGCTACCGGGTTTACCCTGCGAAGCACTCGGAAGGGACCAACAAAGCGAGGCGCCAGCTTGGGAGTGGGCACACGAAGGTTGAGGTTGCGGGTGGACAACCATACGCGGTCTCCGACCTGGTAGGAAGGAGCGGGCGCTCGTCTGCGATCAGCCTGGAGTCTCTGGCGCTGCGCAGAGACCTCAAGGGACCTCTGGATCTGTACCCAAGAAGCACGTAGGACGGAAAGGTGATCCTCCACAGCCGGAATATCCTGGGGAGAGAATACCTCCGGTAACACGGCAGGTTGGAACCCATAATTGGCCATGAAGGGAGACGTCCCAGAGGAAGAGTTCACCACCGTGTTCCTGGCAAACTCAGCCCAAGGCAGGAGGTCAACCCAATTGTCTTGGTGATCGGAGACATAGCAACGAAGGAATTGCTCCAAGGCCTGATTGGATCGTTCTGCGGCCCCATTGGACTGAGGGTGGTAGGCCGAGGAGAAAGAGAGATGAATCCCCAACTGGGAGCAAAAGGCGCGCCAGAACCTGGACACAAACTGACTCCCCCGATCCGACACAATCTCCTTGGGCAAACCGTGCAACCGGAAGACCTCCCTGGCAAAAATCGAGGCCAACTCTTGTGCAGAGGGTAACTTCTTGAGAGGAACACAGTGGCACATTTTGGAAAACCGATCCACAATCATGAGAATGACCGTATGGCCTCGGGATGCAGGGAGGTCCACAATGAAATCCATCCCCAGGTTTGACCATGGACGCTCCCCGGTGGCTATGGGTTGCAAAAGGCCCAACGGAAGGTGCCGAGGGGACTTACTCTGGGCACAAACGGAGCATGCCGCTACATATGCGGCGATGTCGGAACGTAGAGAAGGCCACCAGAACAGACGTGAAACAGCCCAGGACAGCTGATTCTTTCCAGGATGCCCCGCGGCCTTGGAGTTATGGTAGGTTCGCAACAACCGAGTGCGCAATTCCTCAGGCACAAAACATCTGCCGTTGGGTCTCCCAGAGGGAGCACCAGATTGAGCCGCCAAAATCTGCTCACCCAGGGGAGAGGTCAGGCTGGTGCGAATAGCGGCCAGGATCTGATTCGGAGGTATGACCGAAGTCGGAATCGACTCCTCCCCGGACAGCTCGGAGTACTGCCGTGATAAGGCATCCGCTCTGATGTTCTTGGAACCGGGTAGGTAGGAGACCACGTAATTAAAACGTGACAAGAACAGAGCCCATCTGGCCTGACGTGGTGTCAATCTCTTGGCCTCAGAGAGGTAGGTCAGATTCTTGTGGTCCGTCAGGATGAGAACCGGAACCACCGAGCCCTCGAGCAAGTGCCTCCATTCTTTAAGGGCCTGCACGATGGCCAATAACTCCCTGTCACCAATCTGATAGTTGCACTCTGCGGAAGACAGTTTCCAGGAGTAAAACCCACAAGGAAGCAGAGGACCCTCTGGTGTTCTACGCTGAGACAGGAGGGCGCCTACTCCCGTCTCAGACGCGTCCACCTCGAGGACAAAAGGCAACCCAGGATTGGGATGCGACAGAATCGGAGCCGACACAAAGGCGGACTTTAGAGCCTCAAAAGCTCGGATGGCCTCGAGCGGCCAGACCTGGGGATTACTGCCCTTCCTGGTCAGATCCGTGAGAGGCTTGGCTAGCATGGAAAAGTCCCTGATGAACTTCCGATAATAATTGGCGAAGCCCAAAAAGCGCTGCAGGGCACGAAGACCACTGGGCTGGGGCCACTGTAAGACAGCCGAAACCTTCTCAGGATCCATGGAGAACCCCTCAGCGGAAATGATGTAACCTAAGAAGGTTACCTGGGATCGGTGAAATTCGCATTTCTCAAGCTTACCGAACAGCTTGTTCTCTCGTAACCGTTGCAACACTCGTCTGACATCCAGAATGTGGGCCTCCATGGATTCAGAATATACCAAGATGTCATCCAAATAGACCACCACACACTGCTGCAACAGGTCACGGAAAACATCGTTGATGAATTCCTGGAAGACTGCGGGCGCATTGCACAACCCAAAGGGCATAACCAAGGATTCATAATGACCGGTCCTGGTGTTAAACGCGGTCTTCCACTCATCGCCCGCCTTGATCCTTACCAGGTTATATGCCGCCCTCAGGTCGAGTTTGGTAAAGACCAAGGCCCCTTTGAGGCGATCGAACAGCTCGGAAATCAAGGGTATCGGGTAAGCGTTCTTGATCGTGATGCGATTGAGACCCCTGTAATCGATGCAAGGCCTCAACTCACCGCCCTTCTTTTTCACAAAGAAAAATCCAGCCCCTGCCGGGGACGAGGATTTGCGAATGTGTCCGCGTGAAAGCGCCTCCCTCACGTACTCCTCCATGGCCTCATTCTCCGCTACCGACAGTGGATAGACTTTGCCACGAGGAGGAACGGCACCAGATTGTAACTCTATGGCACAATCGTATGGGCGGTGCGGAGGTAGGGCAACCGCACGCACCTTATCGAATACATCCCGGTACTCCTCGTATTCAGGAGGCAACAGAGAGTCCAAGGAAGTACACAGCAACTTGACAGGCCCATGGATGCAACTAGCCCCACACTGCGGTGACCACGAGAGGATCTCGGCCGATCTCCAATCGAAAGTCGGATTATGCTTCTGGAGCCAGGGGTACCCCAAGACCACCGAGTAGTGTGGAGACGAAATAACCTGGAGACAGACCGACTCTCTGTGAACGGCACCAATGGCCATCCCCACTGGAAGGGTCTCCTGAGTCACGTGTGGCGGCAGAAGGGGTCTGCCGTCTATCGCCTCAAGAGCCAGTGGGGAACCTCGAGGTTGCAGAGGAATGGAATTGGCGGCAGCGAACACACTATCAATGAACAAACCACCAGCACCAGAGTCCACCAACGCCTGGGTCGTCACCGAGCCCCCGACCCAGGAGAGGACAACAGTAATCAGTGGTTTGTCAACACGGGAAACCGGGGACGAGGAGACTCCACCCAAGATCTGCCCCCGACAGGATCTCAGGTGCGAGCATTTCCCGGACGGTTCGGGCATGCCAACCGAAAATGCCCACCGAGACCACAGTACATGCATCGGCCCTCGCGTCTCCGGAGTACCCTCTCCCCCTCGGACAGGCGAGCAAACCCCAGCTGCATGGGTTCACCCCCAGACAAGTCATCCCCAGGAGGTGTGGGAGGAGAGGGAGGCACGGGTGGGACAGCAAACGTAGGCGCCAATCTGTTAGAAGACCTCCGCAGGCTCTCCTTAAAGGAAGGTCTCTCCCTGAGTCTGGTGTCAATCAAAATCAGGAAAGAAATAAGGGACTCGAGCTCCGCTGGTAGGTCCTTAGCTGCAACCTCATCCTTCAAGGCATCCGAGAGACCATGAGAGAAAGCAGCGACCAGAGCCTCATTATTCCAGCCCACCTCTGCTGCCAGGGTACGAAACTCAATGGCGTATTCAGCTACGGATCGTGAACCCTGTCTGATGGACATAAGGAGCTTCGCAGCAGAGGCAGCACGAGCCGGCACATCGAATACCTTCTGAAGAGAAGCAACAAAACCGGAAAACTCGGCAACCACCGGATTGTTGTTCTCCCATAAAGGGCTGGCCCAGGCCAAGGCCTTGTCCGAGAGCAGCGAGATCAAGAAGCCCACCTTTGATCTCTCAGTAGGAAAGGCATGTGGCAGCAACTCGAAATAAATGCCCACCTGGTTAAGGAAACCTCGGCACTGAGTTGGCTCTCCCCCAAAGCGCTGTGGAAGGGGGCAGAACCGGTCATACCCTGAAACACCGCAGGCGCAGCAACAGGTGTCGGGGTAGACTCTGGCGCAACAACCGGAGCGGCAGTAGGAGCGGGCCCAGGAGCGACAACCGACCCATCGGCAACGGAAGCTAAATGAGCCGTGCGTTCAAGCAGGGTTTGCAACGCCACAGCGAACCGACCCAACAGGTGATCCTGCTGATCAAGTCTGGCAACCAGCGTAGGTAGCGAGGATGGCCCTGTACCGTCAGAATTCATGGCTTGGTCCTAATGTCATGGAACCATGAACCAGACGTACAACAAGAGATAAGTGGAAATAAGAAGGCTTTATTGAAAATCAAGCTGTAAGTCAAAAGTCCAAACGGATGGCTAAACCGAAGCAGGGTCTTGCGAAGCCAGAGGTCAGGAACCAGAAGGGTAGTCAGACGAAGCCTGGATCAGGAACCAGCAGGGTAGTCAGACGAAGCCTGGATCAGGAACCAGCAGGGTAATCAGACAAAGCCTGGATCAGGAACCAGCAGGGTAGTCAGACGAAGCCAGGATCAGGAACCAGAAGCAGCAGCAGTCTTAGAAGCATGTGAACACAGGAGGACCAAGCAAGGAACTGAAGCCACAGACCTCCTATATATATGAGCTAGGCATCCAGCTCCTCCCAGTGGGAAGGAGAAGCCGCAGGGTGGGAGGCTACAAGAAACCCAGAAACCAAGATGGCTGCCAGCACATGTCAAACAAAGGAGAACAGCAAGAAGGTAAGACCATGACAATAGGGAGCAGTCTATGAGAGAGGAGGGCATGAGGTGTAGAATGAAGTATAGGGAGCAGTCTATGAAAGAGGAGGGCATGAGGTGCAGAATGGGGTATAGGGAGCAGTCTATGAGAGAGGAGGGCATGAGGTGCAGAATGGGGTATAGGGAGCAGTCTATGAGAGAGGAGGGCATAAGGTGCAGAATGGGGTATAGGAAGCAGTCTTTGAGAGAGGAGGGCATGAGGTGCAGAATGGAGTATAGGGAGCAGTCTATGAGAGAGGAGGGCATGAGGTGCAGAATGAGGTATAGGGAGCAGTCTATGAGAGAGGAGGGCATGAGGTGCAGAATGGGGTATAGGGAGCAGTCTATGAGAGAGGAGGGCATAAGGTGCAGAATGGGGTATAGGAAGCAGTCTTTGAGAGAGGAGGGCATGAGGTGCAGAATGGAGTATAGGGAGCAGTCTATGAGAGAGGAGGGCATGAGGTGCAGAATGGGGTATAGGGAGCAGTCTATGAGAGAGGAGGGCATGAGGTGCAGAATGGAGTATAGGGAGCAGTCTATGAGAGAGGAGGGCATAAGGTGCAGAATGGGGTATAGGAAGCAGTCTTTGAGAGAGGAGGGCATGAGGTGCAGAATGGAGTATAGGGAGCAGTCTATGAGAGAGGAGGGCATGAGGTGCAGAATGGGGTATAGGGAGCAGTCTATGAGAGAGGAGGGCATGAGGTGCAGTCTCCGTGAGAGAGCAGCATGGCCACAATCTGTGTGAATTGTGGTCATGGGGATGCAGTCTGTGAGAGAGGAGGGCATGAGGTGTAGAATGGAGTATAGGGAGCAGTCTGTATTAGAGAGGAGGGCATGAGGTGTAGAATGGAGTATAGGGAGCAGTCTGTATTAGAGAGGAGGGCATGAGGTGTAGAATGGAGTATAGGGAGCAGTCTATGAGAGAGGAGGGCATGAGGTGCAGAATGGGGTATAGGGAGCAGTCTATGAGAGAGGAGGGCATGAGGTGCAGAATGGGGTATAGGGAGCAGTCTATGAGAGAGGAGGGCATGAGGTGCAGTCTCTGTGAGAGACAAGCATGGGGAGCAGACTGTGTGATACAGTGGTCTGGATAGTAGTCTGTGCAAATAAGGGATGTGTAGGAGCAATCTGTGAGAGATGGGGCAGTGAGAGAAGTCAGTGTATGGAATGGGGAATGGGAAGTTTGGGGAGCAGTTACACAGTTATAACACGATTATTGTGTCTGGGCACTATTACTGTGTGGGCTACAAAATGTGGCACTTGACTGTGTGGTACACTATTAATGAATGGGACACAACAGTTGTCTGTGGTACAATATGGAGTTCTGTCTGTTTGGCGCTATTATTTTTTGGGGCACTATGTACTATCTTGTATTATTGATTTCAGGGATACTGTCCACGTAGCACTACTTTCTTTCTGGGGGGGGGGGGGAGTAACTATATTTCTGACAACATTTTATCTAAAGTACAATATTTAGGAGCACAGTTCCACATAGGAGGTATATTAATAAGGGAAATTACAGTAGACATCACCTGTAAGTCATTGGATTTAACAGTACTGTATTCACTTATATGGTCTGCAGAGTGCTAGACCTGATATCTACCACTATATGATCATTTTAAGAATAGTCTTTGTATTGTAGTGTCTTACTTGGTAAGGGCCACTTTACACCGGCTGGCCGATCAGGTTAGGCTCTATTCACACATCCGCAATTCTGTTCCGCATTTTGCGGAACGGAATTGCGGACCCATTCATTTCTATGGGGCCACACAATGTGCTGTCCGGATCCGGAAATGCGGACCCGCACTTCCGTTCCCCCAAAAAATAGAACATGTCCCATTCTTGTCCGCAATTGCAGACAAGATTAGGCATTTTCTATTATAGTGCCGGCAATGTGCGGTCCGCAAAATCCGGAACAGACATTGCCGGATGTGTGAATGGACCCTAATTATCAGAAAATAACTGTTCAATCATGATAACTGCCTGCTCGTCAGAGGAGGTGAGAGCTGCATAGGTAATATGTCATCACTGCATGGTGACAATATTTGATCCAGGTATAGCAATATTGAGAGCGACAATGTGTGATGCTCTAGAAGAGACGGACACAATTACCACTGTAAGCGTTTTTGGGTGAAATACAATGATTTTTGTTTTACCAGAATGAACATAGTTACCTTGATGCTATATTGTTTATTGACATTGACCTACTGGTTTAATAGCAATGGTTTCATGAGAGAAAAGGCAAGGCTCATCACGGCAAGGCTCAATATATGAAGTATATCAAAGCTTCTCCATATTTCCCTACTAGCAAAGATGTAATATCCTATGACATGGACATGAACAAACGATTCCAAAAATAGACTCATGTAGCCCCTTTCTAGACATTGTAATGAACTGAGTGGCAAACAACGCTTCTGATTTTATTCCCGGGCTCCCCACAAGAGAGTTTTGTCATAGAGGGCAGTGATGAGCGAAGTTATAAAAACATCAATTCGGTTGCTTTCACAAAGAAATTCGATTCATGAAGAATTACTTTGCCAGGAAGTACATTCTTTTGTATGTAGGGGGCGCAATGACGGGGAACGGCGATCATATTCCCGCCACCCCCCGTCATTGAAAACACACAAATATATACAAAATAAAATGCATTTGTCACTACAGTTTCTGTCCCTAAATCGCTACTATGGTTCTACCTGACGGTAATACATTTGCAAAGGCACCACAACCTAAACAGGTCCTTGCAGCCTGAAGATAAGGAAGTCAAGGGCAGGGCACCTCACTTCCCTGCGCATGTGCTAGATGATTCCTCAGGAGCCTGGGACTACCCCATATGACTCTTCACAAGTAATTAACATATAGGGCATTCTACTTTATAACTTAATTGCATATTTTATGCTAGATAGGGACCTTTACCAGCCTATTACCTTCAGGTATAATGTCCTGAATTAGAGGCAGAACATGTGGTGTCAAGGACTTTTTATTGCCTCATTATAAAGCCACCATAGAAATGACAATCCCTCCATAGTACATTCCTTTCTGTGAACAAACCTAGGGTGTCACTTATCAATCTGGTGTTAAGAAGAACTGGCTTAGTTGCCCATAACAAGCAATCAGTTTCCACATTTCATTTCGGACAGCTCCTTTGGGAAAGGAAAGGTGGAATCTGATTGGTTGCTATGGCAACTAAGCCAGCTTTATATATCACCAGTTTGATAAATGACCCAATATGCATTTATCTTACTGGGCATACTATACTAGACTGTATGTGCATAAAGGTATACAATAGCATCATAGTGCTGCACATCTTTTGTCAGTTTAAATGCAAATTGAACTCAAATAGTGCCATATACCATATTTGATGCTCACATGGCGCCAACAGTTTCTAGAGAGTGCCACATTTTGGCAACATAAACCCGTAGGTTCACACCGAGCAACAGGGGAGGGCTGGCAGCCTTAGTCCTGGGGGGCAAATCCAGTCAAGTGGCCCATTTTAGCTCCGCCCATTATTAAAAGCCCCTCCTACATATAATAGGCCACTCCCAACACACACTGTACAGCTGACATTCTATAGGCCTGTCTACACATCATACGGGAAGGGGAGGTCTGTCCTGGCTGCACTGCCTGCTTATATAACAAGCTACAGCCAGGAAGCTCGTCCGCTCTCCTCCCTCCCCTGATCCTGCTCAAGGCCTGTGGTTCCCCCCACCATCTGCCACCCGCCCGTGGCCTGCTGCCCCCTTTCGTCGTCCTCACCTAGCTCTGAATCCTCCTTCTGCAAATGGCAGGAGGAGGAGCCGGTGCATCTCCTCTCCTACAGAGCACCACATACCTCTTACATCCAGTGATGTCACCTTTGATGTAGCCGTTCTCTTTCCTCATCTTCTCCATTCAGACCAGACCGCCATGATGATTTTTCTGCCATCTCCCGTCTCTGCAGAGATTGAGAAACAGACATTAGTTTCCTGCCACCCCCAATACTATACTGCAGAAACAGTCCCCCTGAAAATACTACTACCACACAGATAGTGCCCCCAATACTGTACCCGCTATGCCCCCAATACTATACTGCAGAAACAGGCTCAGGCGTCACGATGATAATGACGTCATCGCGCTGCCTGAGCCGGCCTCTGATAGGCTGCAGGCATTAGTGCCTGCGGCCTATCAGAAGAACAGGGGAGAGACACGCCTCTCCCTCCCCTGCCACAGCACACAGCACGGCCGCAATTACATCCAGGGGCGCGCCGCCTGTGGTGATCGGCGGTGCGGCCCTGAAGAATAAAAAATAACAAAAAAAATTTTTTTAAGACGGGCGGCCCAGCGGACGTTTATTTAGGGTGGCCTGGGGGGCAATTGCCTCCCTGCCCCCCAGCCCAGCCTGCCCCTGCCAGGCAAGATAATGTTTATATCATTCAAAACAGTGCCCAGAAGGTGCCAAGTAGTGGATTACAGTGCCCAGATGTCAGGACCTTTAGGTAAAGGTAATATGATCCTTTAGGACTTTCTCTCACCAGACAGTTAGTTATTAGTGGACGTATGTGTGTGTGTTATAGTGTTTTTATGTCTTTTCTATGAGGTGGCTGCAGACGCAATTTGATCTTTACAAAACACAGAGTTGTTAGACTTGGTCTTACATCTCTACTTTGTCTAATTATCCCTGACATGTTGTAAATGTAGGAAATACACATAGCTTTTGTCTGTGTGACAGCAAAGAAGAAAGGAGAAAGAATTGTTGTTTGCATGGTGGGAGACAGCTGTTTACTTCTTGGAGGAACGCATTCTTCTTCCATATAACTGAGGATGTTGTACACTGAGAGCTGTTCTGCTTCCTATATTGGGGCATTTTGGGTAGCAATTGGATTTAAAATAGACATTAAAACACAGCATGGTGTTTTGTGAGGTTTGGCATAAGAAGTGGTATGACAGTTGGAGATGTAGAGCTGTTTGTTAGGGGCCTTGAGGGCTGGATACCAATTTCACAAAGGTCAGTATGACCTAAAAATCCCAAATGCAAATTTAAACTAGATGTTTATTTCAAACATTAAGAAATGAACCAATCATGATAAGTTTGTATACCGCATCCCAAATACACTGCCCCAGGCACCAAGTGGTACCTGGAGCAGTGTATTTGGGATGCGGTAAGCAAACTGCGATTTATATTATTGAACTGAATACAACAGATCGCTATAGCCCAAAAGTGCAACAGCAGGGACTGGCTGAAAGCACGCTGACATCTCTCCATTAGGAGACCTAAGCACATATAACATCACCTGGCGGCTGATTCAAGCTACAGCCGAGCGGGGGATCCTTCAGCAGACGTCTAAACTAAGCCACGGTCTGGGTATAGAGGTGATCGCCCACATTGAGTGGTAACGCACACAGTTTATTTGTAACTAAGACATTAAATGACCTATGAGATAACAAATAACTGCTACAATTATAAACCAACTAAATACAAGTGACATAATGTTATTATTATGGAAGACAAAAAAATTCTACTTCTAACGAAGTATCAACTCATCTATAAGTGAGACTATAATTTAAGATTAATAGCTATAAATATCAGACTGGTGATCTAGCCACTATTTATCCAGTATCTGGCTTTGCAAGATAACTAAAAGGAGGATTGCAATATTTTATTCAATGCTCGTAATTGTGGACATTTACTGTTTTTATATTTTATCTGTATTTTTTTGTTTAAAGGGAACCTGTCACCCAAAAATCGCCTATTAAGCTGTTTACAGTACCTTATAGTGCTGTATAGTCGTTTCCTGATGCACTTTTTGTTAGTTTTGCAGCATGTATGCTCAGTCAGAAATCGATGTTATATTCAGCTGCTGCCCCGTGCTTCAAGTCAGGCTTGAAGTCACGGGGGCAGCGGCCTCGGCGTCTTACATGGCCCTCTCCCCGCCCCCTGCCTCTGTGACTGACAGCCGAAATCCGATTCCGGGACCGCGCTCAACGGCCGCATGCGCAGTAAAGGGCGGCAGGAGCGCGGTCCCGGCTGCCGCGCGTACTACGCGCCGTCTTACTTTCGCCGCACTGCGCATGCGCCCGACATCCTGTATCAAACGCGCCCGCGCCCAGATGCCGGGCGCGGGCGCGTTTGATACAGGATGTCGGGCGCATGCGCAGTGCGGCGAAAGTAAGACGGCGCGTAGTACGCGCGGCAGCCGGGACCGCGCTCCTGCCGCCCTTTACTGCGCATGCGGCCGTTGAGCGCGGTCCCGGAATCGGATTTCGGCTGTCAGTCACAGAGGCAGGGGGCGGGGAGAGGGCCATGTAAGACGCCGAGGCCGCTGCCCCCGTGACTTCAAGCCTGACTTGAAGCACGGGGCAGCAGCTGAATATAACATCGATTTCTGACTGAGCATACATGCTGCAAAACTAACAAAAAGTGCATCAGGAAACGACTATACAGCACTATAAGGTACTGTAAACAGCTTAATAGGCGATTTTTGGGTGACAGGTTCCCTTTAACCTTTATGGATCAATAGAAGGGAGTGATGTGCTATCCACTATTATGACATCACAACAACAATCCATGTAGACAGTAATTCCCTCAGAGATTTAATGCAGATTCAACCCTCACAGCGTGCCAGCTGCCACTGCGAGACTGTGAACTCACCTTAGTTATGATATAGATGGGAAATATTTGTAATTATATTTTTTACTTTCAATTTTTAGATTTAGTCTATTTTATTGTTTGACAATAAATATGTACACATTTAATCAATCTGTGCAACACCAGATAGTAGAGTGCCCCCCAGTTATATACAATACTATAATTTTCTGGTTTTATAATGTCTTGTTTGAATGCAAATGTTTATAAAAGTTGTTCAAAAATGCTTGAAAATGTGAATTGTAAGTGTATAATAAAGTATATTGTAAGTGTATTGTAAATAAATAGCAAGTGTATAATAAAAATGAGCCTTCTTAAAGAGGACCTTTCATCACTCCTGACATGCCTGTTTTAATAGCTCCATGCATTACCCAAGTAATAAGTAATTCTGGAGCATCTATTCTTATGTCTGTATGTTGTGCCATTCCTTTATTATTTGCTCTAAGTTAATATGAATAGCTATATAAATGAATTTCTATTAGCCTTTAGTAAGGGTACAGAGGGGAGGTAACCAGTTGGGGGGGGGGGGGGGGGGGTGTACCTACACAGTCTGAAAATGGCAGCACTGATTGGATAGAGTCAGACTGTGCAGGTACCCCCCCCCCCCCCTTCCCCAACTGAAGGCTAATAGCAATTCATTCATAACTTCTAGTAGAAATAATAAAGGAATAGCAGAACATACAGACATAAGAAGAGATGCTCCAGAATTGTTATTACATGGGGAATGCATGAAGCTATTAAAATAGGCATGTCAGGAGTGGTGAAAGGTCCTCTTTAAAGGGGCTTTCTGCAATTCTACATTGTGTTGGGATTCAAATGCAAAAGTATTGGAGGAAATGTATACCTTGACCAAATGTCTAAGGCTACTTTCACACTAGCGTTAATAGCTTCCGTTTTGTCCCCATTTATTGTCAATGGGGATAAAACATAACTGAACAGAACAGAATGCTCCAAAATGCATTCTGCTCTGTTCTTATACCGGAGAGCAAACCGCAGCAATTATCAACGATTGTTCTGGACCATAGACCCCTGAGGAAGCTGGTATGGCCTGGCAATACGCGTAGGGAGTGTTTTACCTACACACCATGCCCACCGATCTGTTTATTTGGATAAGTATTTGCAATTTTTGATGCCTTATTTTTTATGTTATATCCATGTACTATGACTCCTGCATGTGTTGCCATTTGGAAACTAGTGGTTGTAGGTTTGTGTGTTGAACTCATATTTAGTCTACACACAGTTGTATAATTGTATACAATGATTTTATTCTGTGGGTTTTGTGTTTTCTAATAAATTATATATGTATATGTAGAGGTGTGACCGTGTATGTGGTGTTTCTTTTTGTTTTCTCTATGAAGTAGAGAATGAATGGTCTTAAAAAAATCAGAGAGCTGGAGGATGGTTGGTTGGTCTGGCAAGAACAGAGAAGGAATGGCATGGTACATAGATAATGTGAAGAAGTAGTTAATGGTCAAACTAGGAAAAGAGAGAATGGCTGGTCGGGTGCAGAGTCAGAGATGGGGTGATCTGGCACATACCCAAACTAGGGAAGTAGTCTGAAACTTTAGAGAGCTGGGAAATGAATAGAGTGAGACAAAGCAAATCTGGAGGAGTGATCTGTCACATTTAGGAGCCACATGAGTCACAGCTGGTTCCCTTTTTTTCTATCACTGTGTTACATCCATGGTAAGTTTGATGAGTACCATCAAACTGCTGGTGAGTCATACATTTTAATGGTATTTCTGCCATATTCAGATTTGGAATCCTCCCAGTCCTATCACTGGGTCATAAGTTAGAGGAGGTAGTGAGTCTTGCGACCCAAGCGCTTAGTGACAAGGAAGCAACGTATGTGATACAGGGCTAGAGCAGCAAGCACTATTTGCCCTGGCTGAAGAAGAGCCTAGCAGTGTCTCTGACTATGGAGGCAACTGTATTGTTATAACTGCCTCCTGTTTCATTAGCACAGGAAAAGAAGACAGTATTTGGCTTGAGAAATTTAAGTTTAGCCCTGGGAATATTTTAATTTGTGCTGTAAAGTTCCTCAGTGCATACAGTTTTATAATCTGCCTTCCAAACAGGGACACTCCTAAGTAGATGAGATGCTTAACTTACTCAGCAGAAAAATAAAGTTTTCTAGTCATCTTTTAATTTAATGTCTGTAAATTTATACTGTTCAATATACACTATGTGGCCAAGCATATGTCTTGGTAGTGTACTTTTCTTGGCTGGAAAAATTGCTGGTTTTGCCTGAAACTTCTCTGTATTCAGTGATGACAAGACAAAAATACTAAAGTTTTAATGGGAATATCACGTGCCTTGGACTGTTCCTTATACCGTTTGGTGGAAGGCTATCCCAAGTCAAGCATGGAGCAGTTGAAGGGAATCAAACTGTCTATTGTTGGACCACTCATTCCAAGACCAACATTGCCTTACCATGTGTACACTGTTGCTATTTTAAACATACGCTTCACGGGGGGGGAACTTGAAAAAACCTCAATATCATTATCCCTGCTCTACCATATTGTACAGTAGGCACTATGCATTTTGGCAGGTAGTGTTCTTTGTGCACTCACCAAATCCATATTCCTGCATGCGACTTCCAGACAGCGAGATGAAATGTATCACTTTATAGAATATATTCAGAGTCCATTGGCGGTGTATTTTAGTGCCAACCAAGGTCTGCCTTTGAGCATATTGATCTACTTGAGGTTGAGCTGTTGCTACTCTTAGATTTTTCCTCCTCATAGTAGTCACATTTACAGGTGACCAGGGCAGTTTTAGCAGATAAGAAATTTCACGTCCGCAAATTGGGTCAGCATCCGTTCCGCAATTTAGCAGAACAGGTGCGGACCAATTAATTTTCAATGGTGCCAGAATGGGCTGTCCGCATCCACATTTGCAAATCTGCACTTCCGGATCCGCACTTCCGTTCCGCAAAAAAATAGAACTTGTCCTATTCTTGTCCACAATTGTAGACAAGAAAAGGCATTTTCTATGAGAGTTCTGGCGATGTGCGGTCCGCAAAATGCAGAACGCACATTGCCAGTGTCCGTGTTTTGCGGATCCACAAAACACATATGAACGTGTGAATGGACCCTTGGGGTGGCATCCTATGATACTGCTATATGTAGTCACTGAGCTCTTCAGTACTACCCATGCTACTACCAATGTTTGTCAAGAAGATTGCATGACTGTGTGATTGATTTGATACACTTGTATGAACACCTCAACTCAATAAATAAGATGGGAGTCTGTATACTGTGTGATTTCGGACGTTGGGACGATTTTTACCTCTGTCATGATTAAAGCTGACCACATTTTCACTTATTACTAATACTAGGCTCATTTATTTTCAGTACTTGGAAAGTTGTTTATGGGGCATGGTAAATGTAAAGCTCAGTGCATACTCAAATACAGGGTATGGTCCTATAACAAACTTGTGAGTGGACACCCTCCCCTTGAGTATTGAGTACAAATATTATGGGTATATCATGAGCTTAAGGCCCCTTTCACACGAGCAAGTTTTCCTGTACAATGCGTGACGTGAACGCATAGCACCCGCACTGAATCCTGACCCATTCATTTCAATGGGTCTGTGTACATGAGCATTTTCTTTTTCACGCATCAGTTCTGCGTTGCACGAAAAATGCGGCATGTTCTATATTCTGCATTTTTCAGGCAGCCCTAGTCCCATAGAAGTGAATAGGGCTGCGTGAAAAACGCATTGTATCCGCAAGCAAGTGTGGATGCAATGCATTTTTTACTGATGGTTGCTAAGAGAAATTGTTTGTAAACTTTAAGTTTTTTATCACGCGTTTGAAAAACACATCAAAGCATTGCACCCGCAAGGAAAAAACTGAACAACCGAACGCAATTGCAAACAAAACTGATGGAACTTGCTTGCAAAATAGTGCGAGTTTCCCTGAACACATCCTGAACGCATCCGGTCACACTCATGTGAAAGGGGCCTAACAGTAGAGAAGGTAATAAAATTGGGGAAAAAATCCAATAATCACCATTAAAATCCCCCATCATTCCAGAGCGGACCATCTAGTGGTCCTCTTCAGTCTTCGTGGCTTTATGCTGTCAGAATTTTTCCAGTGGACTCCACATCCAATTCTGGCGGCATATACAGTACTGAACAAAAGTTTGGACACACCTTCTCATTCAAAGAGTTTTTTTTATTTTCATCACTATGAAAATTGTAGATTTACAGTGAAGGCATCAAAACTATGAATTAACACATGTGGAATTATATACATAACAAAAAAGTGTGAAACAACTGAAAATATGTCATATTCTAGGTTCTTCAAAGTAGCCACCTTTTGCTTTGATTACTGCTTTGCACACTCTTGGCATTCTCTTGATGAGCTTCAAGAGGTAGTCACCTTAAATGGTCTTCCAACAGTCTTGAAGGAGTTCCCAGAGATGCTTAGCACTTGTTGGCCCTTTTGCCTTCACTCTGCGGTCCAGCTCACCCCAAACCTACTCAATTGGGTTCAGGTCTGGTGACTGTGGAGGCCAGGTTATCTGGCGCAGCACCCCATCACTCTGCTTCATGGTCAAATAGCCCTTACACAGCCTGGAGGTGTGTTTGGTGTCATTGTCCTATTGAAAAATAAAAGATGGTCCAACTAAACGCAAACCGGATGGAATAGCATGCCACTCCAAGATGCTGTGGTAGCCATGCTGGTTCAGTATGCCTTCAATTTTGAATAAATCCCCAATAGTGTCACCAGCAAAGCACCCCCATACCATTACACCTCCTCCTCCATGCTTCACGGTGGGAACCAGGCATGTAGAGTCCATCCGTTCACCTTTTCTGCGTCGCACAAAGACACGGTGGTTGGAACCAAAGATCTCAAATTTGGACTCATCAGACCAAAGCACAGATTTCCACTGGTCTAATGTCCATTCCTTGTGTTCTTTAGCCCAAACAAGTCTCTTCTGCTTGTTGCCTGTCCTTAGCAGTAGTTTCCTAGCAGATATTCTACCATGAAGGCCTGATTCACACAGTCTCCTCTTAACAGTTGTTCTAGAGATGTGTCTGCTGCTAGATTTCTGTGTGACATTGACCTGGTCTCTAATCTGAGCTGCTGTTAACCTGCGGTTTCTGAGGCTGGTGACTCGGATTAACTTATCCTCCGCAGCAGAGGTGACTCTTGGTCTTCCTTTCCTGGGGCGGTCCGCATGTGAGCCAGTTTCTTTGTAGCTCTTGATGGTTTTTGTGACTGCACTTGGGGACACTTTCAAAGTTTTCCCAATTTTTCGGACTGACTGACCTTTATTTCTTAAAGTAATGATGGCCACTCGTTTTTCTTTACTTAGCTGCTTTTTTCTTGACATAATACAAATTCTAACAGTCTATTCAGTAGGACTATCAGCTGTGTATCCACCTGACTTCTCCACAACGCAACTGATGGTCCCAACCCCATTTATAAGGCAAGAAATCCCACTTATTAAACCTGACAGGGCACACCTGTGAAGTGAAAACCATTTCAGGTGACTATCTCTTGAAGCTCATTAAGAGAATGCCAAGAGTGTGCAAAGCAGTAATCAAAGCAAAAGTGACTACTTTGAAGAACCTAGAATATGACATATTTTCAGTTGTTTAACACTTTTTTGTTATGTATATAATTCCACATGTGTTAATTTATAGTTTTGATGCCTTCAGTGTGAATCTACAATTTTCATAGTCATGAAAATTAAGAAAACTCTTTGAATGAGAAGGTGTGTCCAAACTTTTGGTCTGTACTGTACGTGGTCTCAGCCTCCCATTGTTTTCACGCAGCAGTTCACGCGGCTGGCAGATTAAAGCCATCACCGCGCCAAGAGGGGATAATCTTGGCACGGTGTGTGGACTGCTCATGGTTTGGCGCTATTCAATAAGCCACAAGAGGGTCTGCAGCCTCCAAAGAGAACAACACACTATTACAATTATAATATACACACTCATACATACACAAACCTTCCATGATCGGACAGGCAGTCTCTTCACTTGACAGATTTATTCCCCCCTCTTTTTGATCCCAGGATACTCGTGAAGCTGGTAAGGTCAGGAAGGAGCTCAGAGCAGCACAGCACCATACTGTACATTACATAGAGAAGAGGAGGGGGGCACAGCAAGTACAGCCTTAGAGATCATGAACACAAACATATATTTTGTCCGCAACCGTTCCACATTTTTGCGAATCGGTTACAGACCAATTCACTTCAATGGAGCTGCAGAAAATGCAGACAGCACACCATGTGGTGTCCTCATTCATATGACCATTCCATGGCATCCGCAAAAATATAGAACATGTCCTATTCTTGTCTGCAATACGGACAAGGATCAGACTGTTCTATTATGGGCCAGCCGTTCCATTCTGCAAAATGTGGAACGTACGCGGCCGGTATCCGTGTTTTGCGGACCGCAAATCAGGCAACGTTCGTGTGCATGAGCCTTTATGCTGCTGATTTCCTTGTCCCAAAGCCTGTGCTGTCAGTCTATCCGTGGCCCCTCTCTTTTTTTCTCTCGGACCTGATGTGCTGACGTTCTAGGTAGAGGAGCACTGCATACAGTATAAGTAATGCTGCTATGATGGCACTTACTCCCACGCTTACTCATCTTGCTAATAGCCCTGATAACATATCAAGGCCTATTCATATATATACTGTAGTTTAACAAGAGGGGACTCAGGCAGTGAAGTAGGACATGACACGTTAAAATACACAGTTATTTTTTGTAATCTGTAACCATGGAGACATATACTGTAGAAGCTGTATGTGGTAGGTGATTTACCTATTTGCAAAGTTTCCTCACTTGTGCAATACATACTGTATTTTTCATCCCATTATGCACTCCCCCCCCCCCCCCCCCAAAGTGGGGGAAAATTGCCACTGCGTCTTTTCGGGTGAATACTATTATTATTCCATTATGGAAGCGATCATTAGTACCGGAGGACTGGAAAGCAGTGAAGGCTCTGTACTCACCACTTCCTGGTCCTCAGCTGTTGCCCTCACGCTGTGTGCGTCGTGTCACAGAACAGCCGCGGCAAGAAGAAGAAACTGTGCTGGCGGTGAGTAGCGGCAGCGTCCAGAGCAGGAGAGGTAAGTGGATTTGTTTAATTTTAGGTGCTCTGTGGCATGGGGCTGATATGAGACGCAATATGGGCTGATATAAGAGGCAATGGGGGCTGATATTAGAGGCAATGGGGGCTGATATGAGGCAATGGGGGCTGATATGAGAGGCAATGGGGGCTGATATGAGGCAATGGGGGCTGATATGAGAGGCAATGGGGGCTGATATGAGAGGCAACAGGGGCTGATATGAGAGGAAATGGGGGCTGATATTAGAGGCAATGGGGGCTGATATGAGAGCCAAGTGGGGCTAATACGAGACAATGGGGGCTGATATGAGGCAATGGGGTGCTGATATGAGGTCTAAATGGGGAGTCTTTTTTATATTGGGGCTCTTAGCGGAGGTCTGATTGGAGGTAATTCACATTGGGGTCTGAACTGAGGTCTGATTCAGGGTCTTATTAACATTGGGGGCCTGGTCTAATGTCTGATTCAGGGTCTTATTAACATTGGGGGTCTGATTGGGGCTGTGAGCTGAGGTCCGATTAACATTGGGGGTCTGATTGCTGGTCTGATCTGAGGTCTAATGAAAAATATTTTTTATTATTGTCCTCCTCTAAAACCTAGGTGTGTTTATGGGCTGGTGCGGCTTATAGGGCAAAAAATATGGGTACATGGTTTCTACCTTCTACATACTTTTTAAGATAAAAATTATATATTTGCTTCCACAGTTTACCATTTGCTTATTTAAAGCAAACTTGTCATCATGATAATGCAGTGCAATCTGATGGCAGCATGTTATAGCGCAGAAGGAGATGAGCAAACTGATATAAAGATTTACTGGAAAAAATTCAATATACGGTAACTTGTCATTTAATGAATTACATATATTTTACTGAGCTTAGGAGTCCAGTGGGCAGTCCTACACAGTGTTTGAGAGCTATGTCTGTATGAGTGTGTATACAGAGATAGCTGTCAGTCACTGAGCAGGACCGCCCACTGGACTCCTAAGCTCAGAATGGGCAGAGATTTACGTGAATCTTTGCCCATGAAATTAGATGCTGTATGTCAGTCGCAACATGCTGCCAGCTGATTGCGCTGCGTTTTTATTGTGACAGTTTCGCTTTAAGGTACTGCAAATGTTCAAGCTGCAGCTTATTAATAAATAAAAAATTCACTTTTTGGAGAAGAAAGGCACAGCAGCAATAACCGCCAGCTTATACCGTTTCCTCCTTTTTGCTAACTGTGCAACTTAGAGTCACAATTAAAATACAGCTCTGCATTGATTATGCAAAGCGCATTCACAGATGGGTGATAAAAAGTTAGTTATGCACTGTACGTTCAAGAAATAGTTAAAAAATGTTCAGTGCAGTGTAATCAGCAGAGCCAAGAAATGACTATTACACGTAGACTCCATACTTTGTCAAATTTCAAGATAAAAAATCACATTCTGTCCTTAGGCAGCTGTTTATTAGATAGATGGAAAAAGGCAAGACCTTTTGTGCCTAATAGGTTTATTGTGGCTCTGTTAAACGGGTTATCCGGTTATTTTTTTTTTTCCTCTTACAAGAATAGGATGACCATAATTTTTTTATCATTACCGAATGACTGCTGTGCTTTTGATAAATTCTGCAGCTGGCACTTCCAGGATCATGTGCCATAGGCCTCATGCACACAACGGTTGTGTGTTTTGCGGTCTGCAAATTGCAGATCCGCAAAACACGGATGGCATCCGTGTGCGTTCCGCAATTTGCGGAACACCGCGGACAGCCATTAAAATAACTTCCTATTCTTGGCCGTAAAACGCAGACGAGAATAGGATAGGTTATATTTTCTTTGCGGACCACGGAACGGAGCAACGGATGCGGACAGCACACGGAGTGCTGTCCGCATCTTTTGCGGCCCCATTGAAGTGAATGGGTCCACATCCGAGCCGCCAAAACTGCAGCTCGGATGTGGACCAAAACAACGACCGCATGCATGAGGCCATACATTGGGCACGTGATCCTAGCCCCACTTCAACAAGGGTTGCGTATGCGCATCTTCAGCAGTCTTGGGCAGCACGCAAGAGAAGTGCCTGCAAAAAGTTAAATTACATCAGGAGCACAGCGCTCGGCCAGTGAGGATAAAAAAAATTATAGTCATCCTATTCTTGTAAGACTCACCACTGTGAGTGAGATGAGATGACAAAAATATAACTGGATAACCCCTTTAATACCTTCCCATGGCAGCTCCAAATTTATATTTCCTTGCCTTTTTTGAGTGGGCAGACTCTTCCAGGTATAATATTTGCACTGACTTTGGTGTAGTATTCTCATTTTTGCCAACCTATCGTACTAACATTTGAATAACAAATTGCAGATTAATGTTTGACATACCAACTTAATAGCTGTTGGACGAATGATTATTTGTCTGACAGCTATCTCTTCCAACTTCCCCATACACATGCACATTCAGCTCGGCCAAACATGTATGTGCTTTTAATAGGGAGAGGGAAGAAAGCTGCTGCTAGACACCTCCGGTGGCGGTTTACATCCTGGAATCAAAAAAGAATAGGGCGAAAATATTCACTTTGCCTAATTTCCTAATTTGTCAGGGGAGAGCTCCCCACTGTCGTTCTCAGAAGGTTTGGCCGAAAATAAAATAATGTGTATACGGTTTAAAAGACTATTGAAGACCTCAAACTATAACAAATACAGAAACCAGATGCCAAAAAGACACTTGACTTACTATTGCTTAAACCTTTGACTAACCATTGGAGGAATGAGGAAGAAAATGTATTGATTTCTTTTAGATCACCTGTCTCATAAGGATAACCCCTGCTCCTATGAGCTGTAAGCATACATGGACGCCATAGTTGTGTCCCCCTCTCAAAGCTGGATCTATTAAGTAAACGTGCTCCCTCCTTTTGGCAAATTCTACTGGCCCTCAAATTGCATACATTTGTTGTAATGCTACAAGGATATGTCTAGCCTGGAGTTCCAGGAGCTAGAACCACGGTTGTAGCATGGTAGAATCTAACAGATAACAATGCAGCAGTTGGCTGATATATGCTGAACTTTACAGAACTAGGTCAATAAGTAATGGTACAACTATGACAGTAGTTACAGTAAGTAGTTGGAATGGTCTTCCTGAGGATGGGGATGTCAACCCTGTAGGAGTCCGTCCTAGGGCTAATATTGTCTGAGACTCAAAACCCAAGTTTGGTTAGGGATTTGCCTTTGCTGAGTCACATCCGGAGCCACCTGCTATCATTGAATCCCCAAGGCTGAAGACTAAGAGGGAGATTTATCATAAGGAGAATTCTGAGGTCAGTTTTGGGTTGCTGTAATTTGTGCCAGATTTATCAAATGGTGCACAATGTTTAATAAATTTGGTTTATCTCTAACACTTCTGTCTTGAGACATATAACACCCCCTATACTACCCCTTTACTTGAGTAAGACTGAGGCAATTTTGGAGACCTTTTAAAAAGTTGCAGTAGATAAATCTAGGTTAACCATGCCCACTTTCCACCCACTTTTCAAAACTGGAATGTGGGGTTGTACAAATTAAGCCCAAAAATGACAAACCCCTATTTAGTGAATCCAGAATTCTGGAGTGCAGGACTTAGTAGCTTCCCAGAAATCTTTGGCCCTTGTCTGCAAGGTGAGCTCATTAGTATTACCCTTGCTGCACAAAACCCTCAGAACAGCAGCAAGCAGCCGCCTTTCACAACCTCCATCTGTTTCTTTGGTTGGCAACCATGAGCTACATGTATGCTATGGTCTACACATATGGCTCAACAGCAATAGGACACACCATAAAGGGCCAGCACCAATATACAGAGCCTCAGTTAACAGTTATTGTCCCTTTAAAATCAGCTCTATTATGCAACGGAAATAGTGTTAAAGTAGCCCTAAATTAGAGCATTTGAGATGCACTCTGGTGCTCCAAATCAATGTACCCCCAGGGGGTTAATATCCACGCATGGTTGAGAGACTGGACACTGACACAGAAGCTGGTCAAAGCAATCTCTAATTTATTACAGAAAGTAAGCAGTATATGTATCTTCAGAAAAGGGCAGTACTTTCTGAGGCCCAGGCATTATTTCATTGGCTCAAAAGGAAGAAGAGATAAGAGAGAGAGGAGATAATACACTAGCATCTGCGCACTGGGCACTACTTTGGAATGTGAACTAATGTAAACATCTGGTTGTCGTCACCATGTTGTAATGGCGTCTATCCTAACAATAATACTGCATACGTCATATGTGACACTTCAAGGAGGTGCTTCTAGGCAGTGAATAATATATACATATCATCAAGTCATATGATTGGCTCATGCATTCCTCCACAATCTATACACCTCCCTTGGGACACCTGTACAAAGATGAGAAAACAGATACTTCCCACAGCACAGCTCTTTGCCCCCCCCCCCCCTCTCTTCTCCAGTCTTGAAACAAAGAGGGGGGTGGGAGGCACTTGAAGAAGAAAAAGTTAACTCATTACAGTCCTAGAGATACAAAAAATATAGAATAAAATTCACACATTTCTAACAATAGTAATACATTTTCAACAAAAGTGGTCTTCTTATTTACTGGTGGTATTGGTGTGATCATAGCTGCAGAGTTTGTGGTGGTGGCTGATGAAGATGTAGCATGCATTAGTTTTATTCCCCCCATCCTTACTTTTCAATGTGTGGTGATAGGATGCCTTATCTCGGGGGACTATTCAAAGTGCCCTCCACATTACAGCTGCAAAATCAGGACATGAATCATGGAAAGTTATGGCACTAAAGAATGAGGCCAGAGTTGAATGTAGCAAAGTCCTTTATACTAAGTGCAACATAGAGCTTGAAATACATACAGTAGCAGCAAGCTTTAGTGCAATTCTTCTCTGGCACCAGCAAGGATAGTTTGGAGGTTGTTTGCCATGACACTTATGCCACGCATGCTGATTGCCGGTGGCAACGTGTTGCTGTTTATGCATGTGTGTGTGCTTTCCCTTTAAGGCTGTTTCCCTTCCCTTCTGGTGAACACAGGGTTAAGGTGTGTGCTAGGTGGAGCTGGGTGTGGCCTCTTGCCTCTTATAGTCTTGGTGTTGAGAGCTAGAGGTCAGATTCACTTCAGCCTTTATTGGGGCTGGATACAATGCTCCTTCCTGGGCATTTCCAGCTGCCCTGTCCTTGAGGGCCACCTTGTGGAACATCAAGGTCCTTGCCTATGTCTACCCTTTCCTATTGTTGTTATGTGTGGTGCTGCACTTATGGGTTGATATTTGTCTAGTTGTTTATTCCATGTGTGGTTTGTCTATGGTGTGGTTGATCGCGCATGGTTGCTAGACATGTCCTGTTTGTTGTACCTCCAGAAGGGGGTCCCTGGGGTTCCCAGCAGGGGGAACTACAAGACAGCAAGCTGTGGCTTCCAGTAAGCGTGCAGCGTCCCACTACGTGTGTGTGGGCACTGCTTAAAAGCACTTTTTATCTTGTCAATTGCATTCTGTTGTATTGTGGTACTTTGTATTAATGTATCTGCAAAATCTCTGTTACCAGGCAGATTAGGTGTAATTTATACATCCCACAATTAGATGGGGATAAAACTTTGGTTCTATATATACCTAGGTCAGGCCTAGTTAGTCAGTTGAGACCAGAGTTGAGTTGAGGAGGAGAAGAGTTTAGTGGAGTTCAGGGTTGAGAATGGATGCAGATTTGAGGAGTTCAGATTAGATTAGTGGGAGAGAATGTAGAATGAAGACTCCATGACACAGATTAGTGAGTGGAGCCAACTTCGCTATGAGGTGATACTAAGATGTGAGGCGCAGAAGAGCGTTTTCCTTCTGTGGCCGGACTATATACTTGCATCCCTGACCAGTAGGAGAGAGTTGCCTCCCTGGAATAGAAACAAGCTTCCTAAGGAATCATCGGTGATAACAGCCATTATTGAGGGTTACAGACACCTTTGCGCATGGTGGAGGACTTATAGCTTCTGGCAGCCACACCATAATTCTCGGAAACAGCGTAGCTACCTGTCCCAATATTCAGCTTGGAGGGAAAGGACAAGGTAAAGGACTGAGCACATCAACAGGAATAAGGTACTCCCTAACCACAGCTCAAATCAAGCCTAAGAAAGCCTAGGAACAGTGGATCTGCAGATTAACTCTAATACCAACAAGAGACTGTATTTTGTACTGCTGCAACCAAAGTCAACATCAGTAAAAGTTGTGAGTTGCACCTTACCACTGTCTACCTCATAACTACCACTATTGGTTGTACCACCATTAATGGTACTGGCGTCACGACAAAAACCATCAAGGGACTCAACCACAACAAGCACCCTAAACACCCCTAACATCAAGGGCACCTCAACCACCATCTTGGCTGATTCTTCTCTACCACAGGATTTTGTGCTGTCCACCTCAACACTGTGCTGCCAGCCCAGGGAGGATTTCTGCTAACCGTGAGTAAACTGATGAACTGTGTTTTATTACTTGACCCCTTATCGGTCCACCGTGCACCTCACGTGTTGCCCCTGCGCTACTGGCTGGCTGCACTTATTCTTAAAACAGTTTGACACAGTTGGGAATATTGTAATGTATTAGGGTTAAGTAACCTGTGTGGTCTCACAGGTAGAAGCACTTGTCGCTTATGTAGAGCACAGTACAGACTTTTATGGCCTGGGCACAAACAGCTTATCCCACAATGAATGCCAAAATGTTCAGAAATAAATCTGCACAGCTATATTCTATAGTTTTGTGATTGCACAGTATTACTAAGACAACAGTTTTATTTCAGTATTGTATGGTAGTTCTATTTTGACACTATATAATATATATATTTGTACACTATATTATTTTGGCACCATATTGGTGGTGATATTTGGTCCACTGTATGGTATAAATATCTGTATACTGTATTATTTGGGCACTTTATAGCGTTTCATAATGGGGTGGCAATAAAAAGTACTGTGTATTGCACCTTCCAAAAGCGTGGTTATGTTATAAGTTTACAACCAAAAGCAATGCAATTTTTTTTTTGCCAACTCATGATATATGCTGTGTATCCATGTTTTTAATACATGTGGATTCCTTTACATGATTCTTTTTCCTACTGAGACAAATTCTAGACACGGCAGCTTCTCTTGACCAAATATATCCAAAGCTTTGAGAATGCTCATGGCTATAGGCATGTCTAAACTAGAAATGCACCAAACCATCCTCTCAATAACTAAGGAAACTGAGCAATGATTATAATCGCATTCTTTCACATGAGCCATGGAGCTTTGGATTGTAACAAAACTCATTAGATGGTGATTCTGCTTCTTTCTAATGGCAAATGTGTTGTCAACCTGGACTTGCTGGTAGTTTAACATAGCGTTTTAAAGAACCTTTAATATAAATTAGAAAGAGCTAAATACACACATTCTAGGCAGAGAACAGCCCCAAGGCAGAAGGTCATCATCAGAGGTAAGTGGTGGAAAAGTTGAGGACACTTATTAATTGGCCATTAATTGCATGGAATGTAAAGGTATCATAATTGTCGCCTAGAGAATCTCAAATCTGAGAGGTAAGTACAGAACCTCATAAATAAAAGGGGAGGTCTCTAGAATAAGGAGAACAGCTCAAACCTAATATTATGTCCATTGCATTTGTGGACCTGTAAAAGAAAGGAAGGGAAGAGGAATTAGGAAGTAGGAAAGAAGGAAGGAGGGAAGTAGAAAGGAAGAGAGATAGAAGCATGATGAGGGAGAGGAAGGAGCGTTGAAGGAAGAGGGAAGCTATAAGAGAGGATAAAGGAAGGGAATGGGAAAGTAGGAAAGAAAAGAGTCAGTGAATCAAAAAGGAAAGGAGGTTTGTTGTCTCGTTCCTGGCAGGGGGGCGGAGGAGTACAAAAATTAGAATGGAGAATCCAGTATATACCACTTAAGGGATAAACCAGATATTATACAAATTCTCATTACTGTAGATACTGTATCCATGGAAACCACACAGCTTCAAAATTGGAGGTGATATCACCAAGTACATTTTTAGGATTTATGATTCCTGTATGACTAATTCTGAATATTATTAGAAAGACCTTAAAGTTAAAGGAGTGTGCCCACATTATTTAAAAGTATGTCATACAATTTATTATGACATTAAGTCCTCATGCACATGACCCTTTACGTTTTGGGTTCTGCAAATTGAGGATCCGTAAAATGCGCATTTGGTCCATGTACCATACTTTTTTTTTTTTTGTGGAGCCATTGATTTTACAGGTCCGTGATCTGCATTTTGTAGAACCAACATACAGATGGGGAAAGTGCACACCGATGATTTCTGCATCCGTATATGTCTGTCCAGCAAAAAGAATGTCAATTATGCAGAACCACGGACCCATTGAAGTCAATGAGAAGAAATGAGCGAATTTCTTAAAAGTTCGATTTGACTGATTCGCCAAATTTCACAAAAAAATGTGCTTTGTGATGAATTTCTTAGTCACAAAGTGCATTTATTTGTAAGTAGTTGGTGCAATGACAGGGAGCTGTGATAGCGCCGCCACCGTCATTGTACCCCTCAGATGCCACGTTCATACATGATCGTGGCATCTGAGTGTAAAATTAACAATAAAAAAAATGATGATGTAATCTAGCGCCACACAGGATTTCGTCCGAAATCTTCAAGCAGTATGGCGGCGGCCGGCCCATCGCGAGCAAATAGAGGCGGTAAGTTTTATTTTATTTTATCTTTTTTATACTATTTCCGGTTAAATCAATTCGCTGAAATGAAGCACGAGAAAATTTTACTTTTAGGCAAAAAAAAAATTATCCTGAAATTCAGATCCAATTCCACTTCCGAGTGGTCTGGTGGGGCCTAAATAGTTTCTGCATGTGTCACGGTGTTCCTACCTGTATACCATCGCTCCCCAGGGTTAGGCTCCGAAGCAATAAAGGGGAGAGTTGTAGGGGGTGGAGAATAAGTTGAGTCCAGACTTGGTGAAAGTTCAACAGCTTTACTTGAATAAACTTGCATCCAGACAATATTCGGTCTTTCTCTAGGTTCCAGTAGATTTGGGGGTAAACTGGCAGGCAAACTCATATACCTTGCTCTATCTTTCTCTGCTATGCTAGACTTCACTTTAGTCTAGTAGCTGGACTTTAGGACTGTTCCGGCACCTTTTGAGCGTGGTGCCTTTGGCCCTCTTGTTATACTCTGTAACTGTAAAGAGTCATGGAGCTCTATGAGCTGCTTCCCTTTAGGAACTCTTGCTGCAGGAGAGACAGCCCTTCCCCAACACTGTGCAATCTTGATTTGTCTGCTTCCAACCTAAAGCTTCCTGCAACCCCTACCTTGGTAAGAAACAGGACTAGCCCACTTCTGCCCAAAAAGGGGGAGAATGGAATGGTAAGTTTCATTCTAACTAAAGATCTCGCTTGCCTTTTCTGCCAGATACACTGCCACCAGCTGGTGAACCAGGCACATTGAATGCGATACAATACACAATTACGTAGCAATACTATGAAGGCACAGTAGCAAAGGACCTGGAATAACTAACACAGATTACATTATCATTAGCTATTAGAGACTATAGCAAGATGTAGGAATGGTGGCGCTCTGGGGTACTGCACATATACAATAAGCCTGAAAAGTCGGAAGGTGTCTTGCAATCTTGCTTCCCAAAGAGAAGCAAAAGGTGTGCCGCAATGTACCTTAACTGCTTACAGATCCCAAAGTTTCCCAAGTCCAACCATTACCCTCCATCCTTAAATATTATATTAAAGGGGTTGTCTCAGTTCAGCAAATGGCATTTATCATGTAGAGAAAGTTATTTTAAGGCACTTACTACTGTATTGTGATTGTCCATATTGACTCCTTTGCTGGTTTAATTAATTTTTTCATCTCATTATACAATGCACATATATTGGGTTACAGCCACCGCTGCAGCACAGATACGAGGTGACGGGATGGGAGCTGCTGCACATACGTGCCTATGCTTACACCCGCGGTCCCGGCCACCAGAGAGGCCGGTGCTTTTTCCTATAGTGTGCAAGCACAACCACCACTGATGGATTGCAGGGTTGCTGTAACTCTTGGGTACGAGCAGTGTATAATGTGATAGAAAAATTAATCCAGCCAGAAAAGGAGGCAATATGTACAGTCACAATACATTAGTAAATGCCTTGTATTACTATTTCTCTACATCATACATGCCATTTGCTGGAGTGAGACAACCCCTTTAATATAGACACTGTTATTACATTGTGTATAAATACCTTCCAGGCTTTCTTTATATTTGCCTCTGATTAATAGGATTTCAGGCCTCACAATTTTGTCATGTTAAATATCCCTTATCTTGGTTACTTTGACTATACTAGTACAATGTCGACACTGTTATCTGTTATAGTCCTGACACATTCAATGATATGACTCTGAGATATTACACTTGGATAAGACGTCTATTTACATGCAGTACATCACATTACACATTTACCCCAGGCTTCTAGTATATTATTCATAACACCTCCCTTGCATTGAATACTAGAGCTCAGGGCAACTTTAACAAAGAATGTGTTGGAGCCTATGTGTGTACATCTGCAGCAACCAGGCCCCAGGGTCGCACGTGAGTGTGGGTGGCCACGTGGCTGCAGTTGTCGTATGCACGGTTTCCTGAAGCCTGGGCCAGCATGCAGTGACTAGAACAGCGCACCGGTTCATCCCTTCAGGGCATGCTCTGGTTCTGGGGTTCTCCTGCCTGATGGCGGTTGGGGTGCCCTTGATGTTGCTGTTTTACAGTGCCAGCACTTTACTAAAGCCGGTCAGCAGCTGATCCCCACAAGCACTATTTACTGTACATGAAATGCAGTCTTTACAGTACATTTAAGTAGTCCCCAAAGGTTGTATGGTTGTATCTGGAGGCTAGCTTCTCTCTCAACTAGACTGGTCAATCTCTCCTTTTCCCGGCTTAAAGAGGTGCACTTTCCCCATCATAACATATAAATATATATATACAGTGCCTTGCAAAAGTATTGACTTCACTTTTTTGGATTTTGGTGCCTCATAACCTGGAATTAACAAGGATTGTTTGAGGATATGCATCATTTAATTTACAGATTTGCCCACAACTTTGAAGATGTTTTTTTTTTTTTTTTTTTTATTGTGAAGCAAACAACAAATAGGACAAAATAACAGCAAAAGTCAATGTGCATAACTATTCACCCCCTAAAGTCAATACTTTGTAGAGCCATCTTTTGCGGCAATCACAGTCTTTATGAGCTTACCACATCTTACCACTGGGATTTTTGCCCATTCCTCCTTGCAAAACTGCGCACAGGTTTTGCTCAAGAATATCCCTGTATTTACTTAGCACCATCCATCTTTCCTTCAACTCTGAAAAACATCCCCACTGCATGATGCTGCCACCATCATGTTTCACTGTGGGGATGGTGTTCTTTGGGTGATTTGATGTGTTGGGTTTGCTCCAGACATAGCGTTTTCTTTGATGGCCAAAAAGTTCAATTTTAGTCTTATCAGACCAGAGCACCTTCCTCCATACATTTTGGGAGTCTCCCACATGCCTTTTCGCAAACTCACAACATGACTTTTTGTTTTTTGCTGAAAGTAATGGCTTTCTTCTGGCCACTCTGTCATAAAGCATGGAGCGCACGGCTTATTGTCGTCCTATGTACAGATACTCCAGTCTCTGCTGTGAAACTCTGCAGCTCCTCCAGGGTTACCTTAGGTCTCTGTGCTGCCTCTCGGATTAATGCCCTCCTTGCCCAGTCCGTGAGTTTCTGTGGGCGGCCGTCTCTTGGCAGGTTTGCTGTTGTTCCATGTTCTTTCCATTTGGTTATGATAGACTTGATGGTGCTCCTGGGGATCATCAAAGATTTGGATATTTTTTTATAACCTAACCCTGACTTGTACTTCTCAACAACATTGTCCCTTACTTGTTTGGAGAGTTCCTTGGTCTTTATGGCAGTGTTTGGTTAGTAATGCCTCTTGCTTAGGTGTTGCAGCCTCTGGGGCCTTTCATAAAAGGTGTGTATATGTAAAAACAGATCATATGTAATAACAGATCATTTCACTAATTATGTGACTTCTGAAGGTAATTTTTTACCTTGTATACCTACTGGGGAGCTGCTTATTCGCAGCGCGAAATGATGTCATTTAATAAAATATGTCATGATTATACATGTGTGTTCTTGGTTTTTTGGTAATATTGAGTATATTCCCACACATTGTCTCTCATCTTTTTGATGATTATTTTGGTTGTTCTGAAGGTAATAGGTTGCACCAGAACTTTTTATGGGCTTCGTAACAAAGGAGGTGAATACATACTCACATACCAATTTTTTGTTTTCTATTTCTGAACAATAGTTTTATTTATATATTTTTCTAATTTCACTTCACCAACTTAGACTATTGTGTTCTGATCCATCACATAAAAGTCAGATTAACAAAACATTGAACTTAAGGATGTGATGTAACAAAATACGAAAAAAGTCAAGGGGGTGAATACTTTTTCAAGGTACTGTGTATGTATATATATATATATATATATATATATATATATATTATCCACAGTATCCTCTGAGGAATACAGTCTATGAACAGGGGGCCCTCCTGTCCTTTGGGTATGGTGCGCAGCTTGTAGCTTACAGTGTTTCTGTCACATGCAGAGGAGGCTGTAGTCAGATTAGTGGCCATTACCTTCTTTGCCAAAGTCTACAATCCCTTCTAGTCGTCTAAACCTTCTAGAGAACTTTTCCTTTCTGAGGGCTGGCACACAAGTTGCTCGTGGGCTGTAGGGGAATGGAATCTCCCTACAGGTGCTGCTCCTAGCTGCTCGGAGTTGTTCATTCCTCAGCAGTCAGCCATTAACTCCAGAATCTTCCTCCTAGAGAGGAACGGTGGAGCCCACTCTGACTAACCTGATGGGATCTCCCACTCCCTATACAACCTTATGGGATTTATAGTACATGCACATAATACAAATCACCTCCATTTATCTTCAGTATTTGTCATATTGTGAAGGCAATGTCTTTTAGCTCACTTGAGAGTTTGTCATAATGTGTTTTAATAACCATTAATGATCCTAATTGTGTTATCACCCCACGTGTGCTAATGAGGGTGTGACAACTGCTGGGGTGCAAAAGCTTATTACACCAGACACTTGTCTTAATTTTAAGGGCGTTTCCACACTGTTGTTGTGTGGCTTGTATTTGTGCCATTGATAGACTCTTGAGGATTATATAAATGCCGCTATGATGATAATTCAAAACTGAAGAACATGATATCACGTTCATTACCAGGTTTGCTCAGGTTATTAGACTAAATGTATGTGGCCTTCTGTTTATGGCTCAAATAGCATTTTTTTCTAGAATAATTCTATCTATTCCTTAATTATTGCTTGTCTTTCATGTTAGCTATGATAAATTGAGAATTCAGATAAGAAGATACTTGGGCCGGCTGCAGAGTCTATGGTGGAACATCAGCATTAGGGATAAGCGAATCGACTTCGGATGAAACATTCGAATTGATTCGCATAAAACGACGTTAGAATACTGTACAGAGCAAGCGCTCCTTACAGTATTAGAATGTATAAGCTCTGATGAGCCAAAGTTATTACTTCGCGGAGTCTCGCCAAACTTCAGGCAATAACTTCAGAAATTTATTTCTACGGCAAAAAAACTTTTACCGAACTCGGGTTCAGTTCCAAGGTACCAAGGAACTTCCAATAAGAAAGGAATGGAAGGTCAAACATGCACACTTCTGCACCATCTCTGTATTACTGGCAGAGAAAGTGGAGTTTAAGTGCTCAGCTATTTACGGTAGTCCCACAGAGGTGAAAGTAGTGGTAGAGCCAGTGCCTTAGCGTGGGTTGCCAGAACCTGAGGCAAGCAAAGTATAAACCCATAGACACACCCCTTTTTACAGATTATGTAGTAAATGTCACCTGCAGTCCTATGTAACATCATAGATGACACAGTAATAACTCTCTGAGTACAGATAATGTAGTAGATGGCTCTAGAATTCAGAACACGCACAGTGTGACATGAAGTCTGGGGCTGGGCTGCAGCCGATTGGGCCAAATTCTCAATCACACCCAACCCAACTGTCACAAGACGCCAGGGCGCTCGCTCTCCTCAGCGCCGCCGGCGTCCCGTGTCTGTGCAGGAGCAAGGACGCGCACAGCGTCCTAGTCTCCTTGGTGATAAGGGGTGGGACGGACCAGCCGTGCATGTCTCTTCCGCATGGCCGGCGTCTCCAGTTCCCCCAGCAACCAGGAGGGATCTGAGCACCGAGCTGGGCACTCGGTGCTCAGCTGTACTTCCTGCTGCAGGTCATGTGACGCTGGCCACGTCACATGACCGATGCTAGTCAGTATTTAACAGGCAGCCTGCTGGCCACAGGTTACCTGCTAATTCTAGGTTCCTGGTGATTTGTTTGACTCCTGAATACTTACCTGATCCTGTTCCCTGACGATCCTTTGCCTGCTCCTCCTGTACTTCGCATCCCTCCTGGTATTTTGACCTCGGCTCCCACCTGACTACTCTTTGTTGACTCCTGTGGTACTTCTCGACTCTCCTGGTATTTGACCCCGGCTTTTCCTGACCATTTTTTTCTTACCCTCTGTACTGCGTTGCCCTCTTGGTTCTGAGCTAGGGACTGCCGTTCAATTGTCCCCTGTCATTAGGACTTGTGAGGCAAGTAGGCAGGGCCAGGGGTGAGGGTGGAGCGCAGTGGTCACTATCCTTCCCCCTGTGTGTATGTGGACGTGACCGTTACACTAACCTTCCCATGAAACACATATTTGGATGGACATTACATACATCGCTACGAAATATTCAGGAGAATACAGCAGCACATAGCTCTTACATCCAGTCACATTTTCTCTGATGTACATTATTTCTTCAACATCTCCATTTGTAGATAAGACTGCCATGAAACCTTCTTTCAGTCTCGTCTTGTCTCTGCAGTGGTTATCACAGAAAAAAAAAAGTATATTCCTCACTTTACTGTCATCCTCTCCTTCCTGGTGCCTCAACACTGTCATCCTGCTGTTACCCCCAATACTATGCTAGTGCCGATAGTCCCCCATAATAATATGCTCCTAAACTGCCCTCAGTGGTAATAGTGTTCCCTACAGTACCACAAAATAGCAAGACCATTAGTAGTATTGTCGTCCATATTGGAGTAGAAATACGGCCTTTTATAGTGCCCTCAGCAGTAACAATGCCCCTCTATGAGGCACCCAGCAGTAGTAAAAAAGTTCTCTATTGTGTCTGCCGTAGTTATAATGCCTCCTATAATGGTCCAAGTATTTATAAAGACCCCTGTAGTAGCCCCAGTTTTTTTAATAAAAACCCTTTGCAATGCCCCATGTAGTTATTATGACTTTCTGTAGCGTACCCTGTAGTGCCACTAGATAATAGACACCCCATAGTGCCTATATGTATAACATCCTCTGTATGAATAGTATACAGGTCCTTCTAAAAAAATTAGCATATTGTGATAAAGTTCATTATTTTCAGTAATGTACTGATAAACATTAGACTTTCATATATTTTAGATTCATTACACAAAACTGAAGTAGTTCAAGCCTTTTATTGTTTCAATATTGATGATTTTGGCATACAGCTCATGAAAACCCAAAATTCCTATCTAAAAAAATTAGCATATTGTAAGATCCTCACCTGCTTTGCACTCCAGGGGAACCAAGAGGGGTCCTCGTGGAGTTGCGGGACAGGTTATGCATGTCTCTGATGCACCAGCGCTGACCCCTGTGCGAGCCAGTGCGGAGATGCGTTCGCGTGGACATCGGAGGGGAGGACCGTCGGAGTCCCGGGGACAGAGTGGCCAGGCGAGTGACAAGACGCCGCGGCCAGGGTTGTCTCCGGTGTCTCCTGCGACTTCCGTTTCCGCATCTGGGTCCACGAGCTCGCATACTCGCGCTGAGTCAATCATGCGTCCGTGCGTACGCACGAGGGCAGGTTCGCAAAGGGATACACGGTCGCGGGTACGCGCTTCTTATGCACTTCGTCGACCAATGGCGCATATTATACTGACTCACAAGAGCAAAGTGGATTAGGGAGCCAGCCATGGGTTAATCAACTTGTGATTGCCTTAGGCCTTGTACTCAGGTGCAGGGCAATTTGTTCACTTATGGTAGTGGACACTTGGCACCCTGGGATTGGTCAGCAGGCATTTAAAAGGAGGTCTCTCAGGGTGATCAGTGCCCACTGTTATTTTCCCTCAACCAGGTATAGGTCACAACTCCTAGTGACTGAAGACTGCCAGGAACTTTGTCCTTACAGCGGACCCAAGATCTGGAGTGACTCGACTGCCAAGTGCACAGCATCATTCAGCACTGGTTGGGACTATTCCTGGAATCTCCTTGCCTGTTTTTTTGTTATTATTTCTTGTTACCAGCAAGTGTCCTGGACGTTTATGTTTCTGGTGAATAAACACCTTTTTGCTTTCATCACTGGTCTGTTTGTTGGTGCCTTGCATTACAGAACAGTGGGCCCAACTAACAGTTGCCATGGACAAGATCCAGCAGCAGCTGAATGAATTAACGGGAGCCGTTAACCTGCTGTTCCAACGACGCCCAAATATACCAGCAGCCACTGCAGCGCAAATCCAAGAGCAACTGACAACTGTGATGGAGGAGGTTCAGCAGCTTATCCAGGGAGCCTCAGCACTACCCGTCACTATCGCAAGGCATCAAACAGAACCTAAGATCCCTCTGCCTGACCCCTTCACAGGAGAGCGACAGGAGTTCTTAAACTTCAGGGACTCCTGTCTCCTTTATTTCCAGTTACGATGGCTTCTGGCACTCTCAGGCAGAGAACTGGGATTGTAATGTCACTGCTACGTGGAGACCCCCAACGTTGGGCATTTAACTTGCCTCAAGACCATACAGCTTTTTCGTCAGTGGATGCCTTCTTCAAGGCTATGGCTGTGATTTACGATGACCCGGATCGTACTCGCACCGCAGAGACCAATCTTGAGCATATTCAACAAGGCCGCCGCCCAGCTGAAGAATACGCTGCAGAATTCAGGCAATGGGCAGCTTTCACCACCTGGGGCGACGCAGCCCTACGCCATCGCTTCCGTTTGGGACTTTCGGATGCGGTCCGGGATCTTCTTTTGGCCTTGCCTACCCCCTTCTCGTTGGAAATGGCTATCTCTCAGGCAATCGATGCCGACAGGCGAATCCGTGAGAGGCGAGTGGAACGGTCATCTTGGTTTTCATCCCCTCGACCACATCCAGGGCCTCTAAAATCGGCCGAAGAGCCAATGGAGGTTGGAACCTCCCATCTCACACAGGCAGAACGAGCTCGTCGCCAACAGAAAGGCCTATGCCTATTTTGCGGGAAGTCTGGACACCTCGTTAAAACCTGTCCCCTCCTGCCGGCGGGAAACGAATGAACCTAGGGGGCATAGAGGAGAACCCCCTAGGTGCTATTATCCCTCCTCCAAGCCGGGTGATGGTATCCATATCCTTACGGTGGCAAGACAAGGTCCATGAGTTGTCAGCACTAATCGATTCTGGGGCCGCTGGGAATTTTGTGGACTCAACCTTGGTTCGTCGACTTGGCATCCCGTTGATCCAGCCGAAAACCACCATGTCAGTGACCGCGATTGATGGTTCCCCTCTTCAAGATGGTCGTGCAGTGTGGATGACTCCGGGAATACAGGTAACGGTGGGGGCTGATCATCGGGAGACTTTAAGCCTTTTTGTCCTTGACATGCCATCCACTCCCGTGATTTTGGGTCTCCCTTGGTTAAGGCTCCATAATCCAGTAGTGGACTGGCGCTCGGGTCTTATCTGTCAGTGGAGTACGGAATGCCTTACTAAGTGCATTCGTCCCGACCTGTCACTAGCCTCCATGGAAGTATTAAGTACTTTACCACAGCAGTATCATAATTTCCGAGATGTGTTCAGTCCTCAGGGGGCTGATGTATTACCTCCCCACAGGTCATATGATTGTCCTATAGACCTGTTGCCAGGCACCATGCCACCACGAGGGCATCTTTATAATCTCACTGGGCCTGAGGTTCAGGCTCAGCGGGAGTATATTAAAGAGAACCTTGAGAAGAATTTCATTCGTCCATCCACTTCCCCTGCTGGAGCTGGATTCTTCTTTGTGGAGAAGAAGGATGGAGGCTTGAGACCTTGCATCGATTATCGTGCCCTTAATCGGATTACGGTGAAGAATCGGTATCCACTGCCTCTGATTGATGATCTGTTTTCTCAGGTGGCAGGGGCCCGAGTCTTCACCAAACTCGATTTAAGGGGTGCTTATAATTTAGTTCGCATTAGAGAGGGTGACGAATGGAAGACCGCATTTAATACCAGAGACGGGCATTACGAGTATCTCGTGATGCCTTTCGGTCTCTGTAATGCTCCCGCGGTCTTCCAGGAGTTCATCAACGATGTTCTCAGAGATTTCTTGGATAGATGTGTTGTCTATCTAGATGACATACTAATCTACTCCTCGGATCTGGTCTCTCATCGGAGACACGTGTGTCAGGTTTTCCAGAAGCTGAGGGAGAACCGCCTCTATGCCAAACTTGAGAAGTGTCTGTTTGAGGTGAAGGAGTTGCCTTTCCTGGGGTACATTATCTCAGAAAAGGGATTGGCTATGGACCCATCCAAACTTTCTGCTGTCTTGGATTGGCCTCAACCTAAGGATCTTAAGGGGTTGCAGCGTTTCTTAGGCTTTGCCAACTTCTACCGCAAGTTTATTAAGAATTTTTCTGCGATAGTAGTACCTCTCACCAACCTCACTAAGAAGGGAGCTAATCCTTCTAAGTGGACGAGAGAGGCAGTCAGAGCCTTTGAGATGCTGAAACAGGCCTTTTGCACGGCACCAATTCTTACTCATCCAGACACCTCCAGACCTTTTGTTCTCGAGGTCGATGCCTCAGAGGTCGGTGTAGGGGCAGTTCTCTCACAGTATTCTGGGGACCCCGAGAGGTTACATCCCTGTGCCTTCTTCTCTCGGAAGCTCTCTCCAGCCGAGTGTAATTATGATATCGGCAATAGAGAGCTTCTGGGAGTAAGATTGGCTTTTCAAGAGTGGAGACATTGGCTAGAGGGTGCAGAACATCCCATCACGGTTTACACTGACCACAAAAATTTGGAGTATCTAGAGAGTGCCAAAAGACTCAACTCCCGTCAAGCCAGGTGGGCATTGTTTTTCACCCGCTTCAATTTCCGCCTCACTTATAAACCAGGTTCCAAAAACGTGAAGGCAGGTGCCCTGTCCCGCTGCTTCCCTGAGGCTGCTTCCGTCCTGGACTCTGAGCCAGAAACCATTCTCCCAACTAAATGTTTTCTTGCTGCTCTGGGGGCCGCAGAAGTAATGGAGGACTTGTCCTCTCTTCTTGAGCCCTCACAGGCAGAGAGTCCACCTGACAAACCCGAGGGTCGATGGTTCGTACCCATTAACCTTCGATTGGAGGTCATCCGACAGCTTCATGACTCAAAGTCTGCCGGACATTTGGGTGTTAAAAAACACTTGCCCTTGTTAAACGTCACGTGTGGTGGCCCAACATGTCCGTGGATGTTAAGGCCTATATCCAGGCATGTACTGTTTGCGCCAGATGTAAACCGTCCCGGTCTGCCCCTTCTGGGACTTTACTCCCACTGCCTATTCCCCAGGCTCCATGGACTCACATTTCCATGGATTTCATCACAGATTTGCCAAGGTCCTCTGGAAGTACGGTAATCTGGGTAGTGGTGGACCGTTTTAGTAAAATGGCCCATTTTATCCCACTCCCTGGATTGCCCTCGGCCAGAGAATTGCCCGATCTGTTCTTGAATCATGTCTTTCGATTACACGGAGCGCCGGATGACATTGTTTCAGACAGAGGAGTGCAATTCATCTCCCGCTTCTGGCGTTCTTTCTGCTCCCGATTGGGTATTAATTTGTCTTTTTCTTCTGGTTTTCACCCAGAGACCAATGGTCAGACGGAAAGGACTAACCAGACCCTGGAGCAATATCTCCGGTGCTTCGTGTCAGACTGCCAGGAGGAATGGGCAGCGTATCTACCCTTTGCGGAGGTGGCTTATAATAACTCTGAGCATGCTTCCACTAAGATGTCTCCGTTCAGGTGCGTGGGGGGCAGGGATCCAAGACTCTCTTCTTTGGCCGGACCCTCCACTGACTCACCGGTGGTGGATCAGTGGTTCAAGAATAGGCGTCCCATTTGGTCGTCGGCCCAGCGGAATCTCCGCAGTGCGGTGGCGCAACAGAAGAAATTTGCTGATCGTCATCGCACCGTAGAGCAAAAGTTTAAGGTGGGAGATCAGGTGTGGGTCTCCACCCGGAACATTCCGCTGCGTCAGCCATCTTCCAAGTTGGGTCCTCGATTCATTGGCCCATACCCAGTGACACAAAAGATCAACCGAGTTACGTACAAGGTTGCTCTTCCACCGTCGATCCGAGGAGTGAACACCTTTCATGTTTCACTTCTCAAATCGGCAGCTGACTCCGCTCCCTTCATTCAGACCCCATCCCCGCTGGAGGTCCAAGGGGTACCGGAGTTCGAAGTGAACAGAATTTTGGACTCTCGTTTTGTCCAAAGGTCTCTTCAATACTTGGTGGACTGGAAGGGTTTTGGTCCAGAGGAGAGATGTTGGATACCTGCTCGCCAGGTGCATGCGGATGAGTTGGTGGCAGCCTTTCACCGGGATAACCCGGGGAAAGCTTGCTTGGAGTCTTCAGAGCCGCCTCCTCGAGGGGGGGGGTAATGTAAAATCCTCACCTGCTTTGCACTCCAGGGGAACCAAGAGGGGTCCTCGTGGAGTTGCGGGACAGGTTATGCATGTCTCTGATGCACCAGCGCTGACCCCTGTGCGAGCCAGTGCGGAGATGCGTTCGCGTGGACATCGGAGGGGAGGACCGTCGGAGTCCCGGGGACAGAGTGGCCAGGCGAGTGACAAGACGCCGTGGCCAGGGTTGTCTCCGGTGTCTCCTGCGACTTCCGTTTCCGCATCTGGGTCCACGCGCTCGCATACTCGCGCTGAGTCAATCATGCGTCCGTGCGTACGCACGAGGGCAGGTTCGCAAAGGGATACACGGTCGCGAGTACGCGCTTCTTATGCACTTCGTCGACCAGTGGCGCATATTATACTGACTCACAAGAGCAAAGTGGATTATGGAGCCAGCCATGGGTTAATCAACTTGTGATTGCCTTAGGCCTTGTACTCAGGTGCAGGGCAATTTGTTCACTTATGGTAGTGGACACTTGGCACCCTGGGATTGGTCAGCAGGCATTTAAAAGGAGGTCTCTCAGGGTGATCAGTGCCCACTGTTATTTTCCCTCAACCAGGTATAGGTCACAACTCCTAGTGACTGAAGACTGCCAGGAACTTTGTCCTTACAGCGGACCCAAGATCTGGAGTGACTCGACTGCCAAGTGCACAGCATCATTCAGCACTGGTTGGGACTATTCCTGGAATCTCCTTGCCTGTTTTTTTGTTATTATTTCTTGTTACCAGCAAGTGTCCTGGACGTTTATGTTTCTGGTGAATAAACACCTTTTTGCTTTCATCACTGGTCTGTTTGTTGGTGCCTTGCATTACACATATTTTATCCGACCAATAAAAGAAAAGTGTTTTTAATACAAAAAAAGTCAACCTTCAAATAATTATGTTCAGTTATGCACTCAATACTTGGTCGGGAATCCTTTTGCAGAAATGACTGCTTAAATGCGGCGTGGCATGGAGGCAATCAGCCTGTGGCACTGCTGAGGTGTTATGGAGGCCCAGGATGCTTCGATAGCAGCCTTAAGCTCATCCAGAGTGTTGGGTCTTGCGTCTCTCAACTTTCTCTTCCCAATATCCCACAGATTCTCTATGGGGTTCAGGTCAGGAGAGTTGGCAGGCCAATTGAGCACAGTAATACCATGGTCAGTAATCCATTTACCAGTGGTTTTGGCACTGTGAGCAGGTGCCAGGTCGTGCTGAAAAATGAAATCTTCATCTCCATAAAGCTTTTCAGCAGATGGAATCATGAAGTGCTCCAAAATCTCCTGATAGCTAGCTGCATTGACCCTGCCCTTGATAAAACACAGTGGACCAACACAAGCAGCTGACATGGCACCCCAGACCATCACTGACTGTGGGTACTTGACACTGGACTTCAGGCATATTGGCATTTCCCTCTCCCCAGTCTTCCTCCAGACTCTGGCACCTTGATTTCCGAATGACATGCAAAATTTGCTTTCATCCGAAAAAAGTACTTTGGACCACTGAGCAACAGTTTAGTGCTGCTTCTCTGTAGCCCAGGTCAGGCGCTTCTGCCGCTGTTTCTGGTTCAAAAGTGGCTTGACCTGGGGAATGCGGCACCTGTAGCCCATTTCCTGCACACGCCTGTACACAGTGGCTCCGGATGTTTCTACTCCAGACTCAGTCCACTGCTTCCGCAGGTCCCCCAAGGTCTGGAATCAGTCCTTCTCCACAATCTTCCTCAGGGTCCGGTCACCTCTACTCGTTGTGCAGCGTTTTCTGCCACACTTTTTCCTTCCCACAGACTTCCCACTGAGGTGCTTGCTTGAGGGTGTCAATGATGGCCTTGAGGGTGTCAATGATGGCCTTCTGGACAGCAGTCAGGTCGGCAGTCTTACCCATGATTGCGGTTTTGAGTAATGAACCAGGCTGGGAGTTTTTAAAAGCCTCAGGAATCTTTTGCAGGTGTTTAGAGTTAATTAGTTGATTCAGATGATTAGGTTAATAGCTCGTTTAGAGAACCTTTTCATGATATGCTAATTTTTTAAGATAGGAATTTGGGTTTTCATGAGCTGTATGTCAAAATCATCAATATTAAAACAATAAAAGGCTTGAACTACTTCAGTTGTGTGTAATGAATCTAAAATATATGAAAGTCTAATGTTCATCAGTACATTACAGAAAATAATGAACTTTATCACAATATGCTAATTTTTTTAGAAGGACCTGTATATAAAGCCCCTTCTGTATTATTAGAATATATAATGGACTACTTTCTCTATATAAAAGGCCCCCCCCCCCCCCCGTATTATCAGTAAATATATTGTCCCTCTTTGGATTATTAGAATATATAATGGTTCTCTCTCTATATATACTATATATGTAATGGCCCCCTCTGTGTTATTAGAATATATAATGGGTGTGTTATTAGAATATATAATGGTTCTCTCCCTCTCTCTCTCTCTATATATATATATATATATATTTATTATTTTTTATATATATATATATATAATGCCTCCCTCTGTAATATTAGTATATATATTTGCCCCCTGTCTTAATACATAATAGCCTCCTTTTGTATCAGTGTCTGTATTTCAACTCTGTAGTATTTATAATGCTCCCCCACCCCCATAATTCCCCCAGTACTGTCTGCCTTAGCATTACATTAAATGGAGTCTGTCACCACAACTGAGTGTATTTAACTGCTTACAGTATATGGTGCTGTAGGTGTGTCGAGTGCTTTCTAAGCATACCTGTATGTGCAATATAAATGTATTTGTGCCCCTCAATAAACTCTGTGCCTTCCTGTGCCCCTTCATCTCCCAAAACCTGGCACAGGAGGTTATGGTGATGTTATCGTGCTCTGTCTTCTGCACCGTTCTACTGCCTCATAGGCTTCAGGCCTAGTGGCCACTAGGTAGAGCACATACTTGACCTGGTTTTCCATTCATTTAATCAATACCCATTGTATACATGGCCCCCATTCTGGTTACATCAACACAACTAACTATTAGATTGGTGGGAGTCTAACCGATGGGACTCCCACCAATCTAATAGTTATCTTGTGGATAGGGAATAACTTGATATAACCAAAATACCTTTTTAAGGACTCTATACTACTGGCATATAGCGCTGACATAATACTGCAATTCAATTCACAAAATTTACCACCAGCCAAATAATGTTTGTTGCCTTTAGATTTCTCCTGTTTTTTCTATCATCAGTGGTCCCGTATGAAAACTGAAATCATGGGCTGTTGCCCACTTCGCCAAACCCTAAAACCTGCCCTAAATTCAACGGATGTAGAGCACTTTCAACAGGAGTTCAAGTAAATGTGTCTATGTTGCAATACTGAATTTCTCAAAACACCTGTAATTGTAAGCCCCAAGTGATTGGAATTGATATGAGCAAATAAACTGGTGTAGAGTCGAAAAGCTGCCCGTACAAAATGTGGCCCACTGTTAATTGCCGAGCCGCACCTGTACTTGCTGGGCGGTGCTTGTTCATGCTAAATAGAATAGCACAACAATTACAGGTGTGGCCTGAAAATTTGCGGTTAGTGGCTTGTGGATCCCTCTGCCAGGGACCAGTGTTGATCACAAATATTCTAATCGTGAATTTTTATCGCAAATATTGGCACTTCGAGAATTTGCAAATATCTAGAATATAGTGCTATATATTCGTATTTGAGAATATTCGACATTTTTTTCATCTGAACCCATGATCCCTCACAGCTTCTTGCTTGTGGGCCAATGAGAAGGCTGCAATATGTTTGACTTTAGGAGTGGTGTTGATCGCGAATTTTCGTATAGAGATTTTTTCTCGCAAACTTTCCTATTGCCGATTTTCGCAATAAAGAAAATAATGACTGGAGATCACGAATTATCAAATTCGCGAATATATGATGAATATTCGTCCAAATATTTGTGAAATATCGCAAATTTGAATACTGTTGCTCATCACTGCCAGGGACACATTGTCTACGGGCAGCCTCACTTGAAAACATACCAACACCTGCATGAAGTTATGTCCTTTACCATTTCTTATGGGTTTCTTCTGTGGACTTCTGTCCCACATTCTCTTAGGTCAGCTGTCCCTGTGAAACTATAGTCTGTATCACTGTCCAATATCGATAAATTAGGTTATGCACCCCCAGGTACACATGTAAGTAATTGCCTTCTGTGTGTAGCTCAATGGAAAGTCTTGATCCAATACAAATAATAGGGAAACAAATAATAGTCTATGACAACATACAGGGATTTTCGATGGCTGAATTCGCTTTTAAGCACTATAAAGTAGCCTTTTGCCACTCGGAATAGCACAATATGAGTGATAAACTAGCAGAATGTCCTGAGCCTGGAGCTGCTTCCTCACCAGGGGCACATTTGTCTAGCTCAGGGCGTTATCTAGGCAGAATTGTAAGAGGGATTACTCTACCTATAGGAAGCTGAAAGAGCAAAACTTTTTCTGCTATAATAAGAGTATTCAGGAACCCATCTGTGATACGGGGACCATGGGGACTGGAGCTTTTCTTCTGTCCTCCTAAATACAATGAAGATCATGCTTATCATTAACTTCCATGTAGACAATAACGTACAGTACATTGATCCTCCTCAAATCCATTGCATTTTGCCACCTATGTCCCTTCTTATCAGAGGATGCAAGAAGTCCCAGAAAGTCATTGTCACATTATATTTCTTGTCATTTAATCCTGTTACATTCTGTAAAGTTATTTTAGAAGTGAATTAATTCTTATTGCTGTACTGTGGAGGAGAGAACCTCTGTACGCTTTGCACCACACGTTTCCTTGTGTGAGCTTGAAGGGTTTGGCCACTTTCTGGTTACTGTTGATCAATGTGTTTGTAAGACGACTATATGGCACTTAATAACACAGCCTTCTGCGCCATTTTCTATACTTCAAAAGGTATGCCCCATTGTTTGCTAAGTCTCTTGTTCTGTCAGCACAGAGGTCTTGTCCAAAAAAATGGCTGCTGGTGAAAGGTCATAAGACCAGGCAAATCATCTCCAGGTGATGTCTCTTCTGTTCAAATACAGTACACTGCCTCTGCCATCCGCACTATTGGGAGTTTAGTACAAGTGTAGTGTGTTTAAATGGAGGAGGCTGAGTGATGTGTCTGGTCACATGAGCCTCCATCAGCGGCCATCTAATGGACAGGTCTCCTGTGTGGACAGCACAGAAGACAAGGGGGCTAGACTTATGAAATATAGCAAACATAAAATATCCACAAAGGCAATATTGGTAAGTATCATATAGTCACCTTACTTATAGATTGGTCACAAGTAGCAAGGAAGTGGCCAACCTCTTTAAGCATGGATAATTCACCTTTAAGAGCAGGAATCGCCTCTTCTATCCAGTTTTACAGTTCACTTATAGATATATACAATATCATTTCAGATATTATTACTATTGTATTTCAGGAGCCTTTATATATTTTTAATATTTATTATCATGGACTGTTTAAAAAGAGTTGTCTCATCAGGACAATGTCTGCCTGTAGTGTATATCCTAATAGAACAGATTACTCACTAACAAGCAGTGGTTCCCCCTCGTGTATGTATTTGGTATTCTTCGATTCCTTAAGATGTTGCATTTTTATAGAACCCATTTTTTAAGCAGAGCGCCAAAACCCTTCAAAGAAATAGCTACATGATAACATGCTGTCCCTCTGCACACCTGAAGAGGTAGTTTACGGCATACAGTCATATTATTGAGTTCAATGTACTAACAGTATACACTAAGCTCGTAAGCGCCCTCTAGTGGTGACTGCAGGCAGCCACAATTTTTTTCATGTCGCTTATTGGGGATTGAGAGTGCTGTGTTTGTGAAAAACAGAGCTCCAAACACTATGAAGATATATTAAAGAATTAATCAGCACAGAATTATCAAATTATTGAGTTAATAAAAGGTGGACATTCCTTTAAAATGTTATTAACATAAAATCAATATCCTTTTAGGACTGGTAGGGTACAATGAGAATTTCTGAGTTTTGTCAAAAAGAACTCTCCACAATGAGTTGATGGCTACTGAATATTCCATAGAGTACATAGTGTACTGAACCGTATGGAAAAAGTTTGAATGGCACCTGTAAAGTGAAAGTTTGGTGTATTTTAAAACTCTCGTTTTTTTGTTTTTTTGTAATTCCACCGAGAAATACAGGTAGAAGAAGCAAAGACAATTTTACATCTTCCATATTCTGTATAACTTTAGATGATTTCATACTGGTTTCATTTCTTCCTGACCCACTTAGCACAATATATATATTTCAGTGTTTTCTCCTACTTGGAAATAAAAAATTTACTTCCCACTCAAATTAAAAGGATTCAAATTCAGACAGATGCTGAAATTTTCCATTTACTTAATTGTCCATTGATCCAGAAAAGTTCTTGCCAATCTGGGTAGAGCGTTTTCCAGCATTTTAGATAATAACCTCATTTGTTTAGTGCACGAGGCAGGCTAAAAATTCTTGCAATGTTTTTAGTAGCCGGTGGATGGCGGGGAGACTCACAGTTCCCTGCTATTTTAGTATAGTTAATCTCATACAATTATATGCAATTCAGTCTAATATTAGGGGATCATCTCCAGATGTAGGGTGGCCCCATGCAATTCCACCTGCTGAACAATTTTCTATGCAGAACTGCTCAATCACAGTTTTCGTAAAAAGCTCAAAATATTGCTGTATAAATAACATTGCCATTTATTTGCTAGTTTTGACGGCTTAAAAACATCCTACCATTTTGTGCAAGCAATTCCTATGCAGAACTATATGTCTACATGGTTACAGGCTATAAACAAACCATGGCTGTGGTCTGATCCTGACTCCTCTCTGTCTATTGCTATTCTGCAGACAGTAGAAGAGGATACAGGAGGGGAAAGAATACCAGGTGACTGCAGGATCAGACTACAAATCTGTAGTCTGTAACCATAGAGATCTATAGCCCAGCATGGAGACTGTACACATGAAACGGCAGGGGAATTTTTAAACATGACTATTTGCAAAATGGCTGCAAAAGTGTTACTAATGTGAACTTTAATAATAAGTGTAGCAAACACTTCTGCACTTTATTGTATATAAACGGCACTATAAGAACTACCAATTCTGATTTATATTACCCCTTCCTCCGCGATAAGTAATGTGTAGAATTCCTGGAAGGCTGTGCTGTGAAACAGACATTACTCAGATTGCATTTATAATCACAGTTTATTTGCACATTACAGACAATTAGCATCTGGTATAAGAATACCTACCACAGGAGAACATTTATCGCTTTAACCCTTTGTGCCTCTGCAAATAACCGCGTGCCGTAAGGAATAAATCGCTGGCAGAGAGGTGCTGAGATGTGATAAGCCTAGAGAGGGAAATATTTACAGACAAGCATTCAGTTTAATCAGTCAGAAGATTTCATACCTGAAGCTGTAGAGAAGGGAGAATGCTGCAGAAAAAATAACCAAGCTGGAGCTCATTGTCAGGTTTTAATAAGTCCCTCTGCAATGTAACAGGCAAGGGCTCATGCACGTGAACATGGTTTTGACCATTTTTTGCGGATCAGATGCGGACCCATTCATTTCAACTGTCCCCATCCGAGCGTCCTATTCTTGAAAGCAGTCCTCCCAGCAACGAACAGCTTCCCCCGCGCTGAGATTGCAGGAGCTGTTCAGTGGCATGGCAGACTCGGGCTTTCTAAAGTAAAGTATACTTGAAGCCTTGCCTGTGGCAGGGCTTAATATGAACATGGTGATTCTCCCATAGACTTTAATAGTAAATAATTGCAGTCTATAGGAGAAGCGATAGTATGACATAGCTTAAGTGAAAAAAAGTGAAAAAAAAAGTAAATCACCCCTGTTTCCCCATAAAAAAAATTAAAAATAAACAATGCCATGCCCCAAAATGCCTGATGGACCACACTGACTGGGGTCCCTTGGATTCTGTCATGGTATCCAATCATTTTCTGGAAATAGTGATATTTTTTTCTATAAAATGTTAAGAAATCTGCGACATACGTAACTTAATTAAAGCACTAAGATTTGTTCCCTTTACTAGGTCTACAGTAAGTTTGGTCCTTGTAGTCTAAGTTTACACATTCGGCAAATCAGACATGTTTTTATAAGAGGATCCTCTACAGAAATGTAAGGCTTACCTATGGATTTCTGCTGCAAATGTGCAGTGGAGGTGCTGCTAGATCCACACGACGATTAGCTAAATTCAGGGGGCTAATCTGTGTGCATCTAATCTGTGGCTTTTCCATATGGGATCCGCAAGATAAATAAACATGCTCAGTCTTAAATTATTTTTTTCCCCAAAAAATCTATGATGATTTTTTTCTGCTGTATGTGAATGGGGTATAAAATGCCCTATTCACTTGCACTGGATGCAAAATACTCACCAAAATGCTCATGAAATCCGACACAGTGAACATAACCTAATTCTGTCTATGTATTGAGCTGGGTTTTTTATTATATCTGTGCAATGAGCTCGACTGTTACAGAATCTACTTCATAGTATGGCAAAATCCTCTTAAAATCCTCATTTTTTATACAGCCCAGGGCCCATATCCCACTGCAAAGGGTTAATGTACTGTAATGTATGCACTGTGTATGCCCCATAGGCTTTATAGAGCAGATGCCACCTCTTGCTCTCTAGAAGGAAGTTGCTTCAGTCTAGTGTAAGCTGTGGATGTGAAAACATCTAAGAGTAGAGTTACACAGGGAGATCTATTGCCCTGTGCATCATAGGCAGCCAAAGCTTCAGTATCTGTGCCAGCCCTTGAGGGAAAGAGTTCTTGAAGGCAGCAGTGGCAATACAATAGCAGGATTGCAGAGCATTTGTCAGAGAAAGGTAACACACCTATATTTAAGCTACAGACTTCTCTGTATACTGGTGGGAGTAAATAGCTTCAGCTTCCCCATCGTATCAAAAGGACAGAAGGACCCTCTGTTCAGAGACTGTATTTCACTGAAGATGCTACAGAGTTAACATATAGCTAACGTGAGAGAGATGAATTGCACTCCTTAGCCAAGTTGGGAAGACTGTGCAGACTACAAGTAAGAGACTCAGCCGAACCGAGTGAGCAACTACAACCTCCATTATTGCTACTACATTCCTTCTATCCTTTCTCTTCTCCTGGGCTCGCTGCAATTACAATATTAGAGTGAAAGCATAAGTTTATTGGGTAAAACTGTACAATTAAAAGGAGGTTCTAGTACCCTATTGGGCCACCTCTAGCCTGGATGCAAGATGAGATACAGTTGGGCATGGATGCATCCAAATTCTGTATGGTATCCTGTGGCACATTTACCAACAGATGTTGCAGCTGGGCCTATGGATCCTGTACACTTGTATATTGCCATGGCTTGTCTCCCAGCTGGTCTCATAAATGCTCAATTGGTGATAAATCTTTCAACCAGGCCAGCCCAAATGTTTCAATCTGGCAGAGATATTCCTGGGAAGCCCTTGCTATGTGTGGTTGAGCATTATCTTGCTGAAAAATGCAGTTGGAAGCCCTGGCAACACATGTGATTGCAGAATGTACAGAGAGCCCAGGAGGAGCTGCAACGGGCCTACTAAGGCCACGCCTGGGGTATCCATCGCCCCTTAGGAGGTTTCTACTAAATATGTCCCTCTTATAGAGCAAGTAAACGTCAAGCAACAGAAGCTCAAGGCTCCCTTTGTAGATGGTAATGTTGGTACCCAGGGGTAGGATTGCATTAGTGGTGCAGGATGGCCTACAGTCTCTGTAGATGTTATGCACATGTGTCACAGTGTTCCTACCCGGATATCCGTGGATCCAAGACGTGATGTGGTCCTAAGCAGTGCAAAAGGGGGTAGTTGAACTTGGATGATGAACAAGTGGAATAAATGGAGTCCTGACTTGTAGTAACTGTTCTGTCCTCCTTATGTGTGAGGGTACATAGCTTGACAGACAGCTAAACCTTTCCCGACAATAATTGACAAAGGAGCAACGTCCAACTTCGACTTCATTGCAAGGATATATATATATATATATATATATATATATACATATATGAGGTGAAACTGCGGAACAGAAAAATAATGCACTTACTAATGCAGGTTGACATATGACAATGCATATAATACATTACTGTACAAGGCAATGCACATACAAAGACATGCAAGACATGTAAGTTACATAAAACACGGATATATAAGATGCAGATAAACATCCATAAAGGTATAGAGATATACCAGGAGCGGGCTATCCTATTTGAATGACAAGTATGGTCGCTAGCTGCTAACTATAGACTGCTATAAAAGAGAAGGAAAAAAGCTGTGTGAACATACCAGCAATGCTACCGTAAGCTTGGATGAAGAGGATGGCTCAGGATCCTACTAAGCCGAATGGTTACCGCTGGAATGATGGCTGTGATGAGGAAATGGCTGCTATGGGCAGGGCAGCTGATGTAATCAGAGTTCATAGGCTACAAGTTATGGAAGCTGAAATGGGTCAAACTTCTAATGTGAAGAGCTGCAGTGTATGCAAACGGCCACCAGATGGTGCAGTTACATCATGAACAGAGAATTATACATTATAAATATAAAGCATACTAACCTTAATTACCAAATAACAAACTGCTGAAGGCATGACAGTAACGTTGAACAGTTGCTTTTACTTGGCATTAATTGGTAATCCAAACAGCTTCCAAATGATATCTTCATTTGGAAGCTGTGCCTGCAGCCTATCAGAGGCCGGTGCAGGCGGTGCGGTGATGTAATCGCGCCACCTGAGCCATACAGCGTGGGACACAGGCCAGAAGAGGCCTGCATCGCTGCCAGCCTGATGGAGGTAAGTATAAGTGTTTATTTTTTTATATGGTACTACTACTGGCACATGATTGGGGGCCATTGAGAGGGGTACTTGTTACTGGTACATGATTGGGAGCATCTATGGGGCACTTGTTACTGGCACATAATTGGGGAGAATCTATGGGGCACTTGTTTCTGGCACATGATTGGGGGGCATCTATGGGGGCACCTATTACTGGCACATGATTGGGGGAATCTATGGGGGGCACTTGTTACTGGCACATGACTGGGGGCATCTATGGGGGCACTTGTTACTGGCACATGATTGGGGGCATATATGGGGGCACTTGTTACTGGCACATGATTGGGGGATCTATGGGGGTACTTGTTACTGGCGCATGATTGGGGACATCTATGGGGGCACTTGTTACTGGCACATGATTGGGGCATCTATGGGGGCACTTGTTACTGGCACATGATTGGGGGCATATATGGGGGCACTTGTTGCTGGCACATGATTGGGGGCATCTATGAGGGCACTTGTTACTGGCACATGATTGGGGGGCATCTATAGGGGTACTTGTTACTGGCACATGATTGGGGACATCTATGGGGGCACTTGTTACTGGCACATGATTGGGGCATCTATGGGGGCACTTGTTACTGGCACATGATTGGGGCGTCTATGGGTGCACTTTCTATTGGCTCATGATTGGTGGGCATCCATGGGGCACTTGTTACTTCAACATGATTGAGGGACATCTATGGGGGCACTTGTTACTGGCACATGATTGGGGGCATCTATGGAGGCACTTGTTACTGGCACATTATTGGGGGCATCTATGGAGGCACATTTTACTGGCACATTATTGGGGGGCACTGTGGGGGCATGTATTGGGGCACTTGTTACTGGCACATGATTTGGGGCGTCTATGGGTGCACTTGCTATTGGCACATGATTAGGGGGCATCTATGGGGTACTAGTTACTGGCACATGATTGGTGGGCATCCATGGGGCACTTGTTACTTCATCATGATTGCGGGAGATCTATGGGGGCACTTGTTACTGGCACATGATTGGGGGCATCTATGGAGGCACTTGTTACTGGCACATTATTGGGGGGCATCTATGGGGGCACATTTTACTGCCACATTATTGGGGGGCACTGTGGGGGCATGTATGGGGGGCACTTCTTACTGGCACATTATTGGTGGCACTTTTTACTGGCACAATATTGGGTGGCACTATGGGGGCATCTATGGGGGCACTTCTTACTGGCACATTATTGGGGGCACTATGGAGGCATCTACGGAGGCCACAAAGGGTTATTTTATATGGGGGAAGGGGGGAGAGGAACACTATAAGGGCTTCTACTGAGGACACAAAGAAGGGGTATTTTATATGGGGGCTCTGTATAGGGGTGTTTTATACTGGGGCACATTATGGTAGGTACTATGTGGAAGGGGAGAGAGGAGTGCTATTGGTTCATCTATGGGGGCACTAAGAAGGGGTATTTTATACTTGAAAACTATGGGGGACATTGAGGGAATATACTGGGGCACAATAATGGGGCATTTTATACTGGTACATTATGGGGGGCACTAGTAAGAAGCGGGAGAGGAGCACTATGGGGGCATTTACTGGGGGCACTATTTAGGGGTATTTTATACGGGTACATTATGGGGCACTATGGGGACATTAGCTCAACTGGGGGCACTACAAGGGGGTGTTTTTTGCACTGGTATATTATAAGAAGAATTATTACTATTGGGGGCATTATGATGGGCTTTATTGCTACTGGGGGTCTATGGGGTACATGATTAATAGTATGGGCACTATGGTAGCATTATTACTTCTGGGGCACAGTGAGGACATGTTGGGGGCACTGTAGGAACACTATTACTACCATGTGTGCTCTAGCAGAGAATTATTCCTATTGGTGGGACTTTTGGGAGCACTATTACTGTGGGGGCACCTTGGCACAGTATCAGCTTACCACAATTATTTTTGGGGGATGTTATGTTTACACTATTAGTGTCAGGGGCAGTATTTGCTGGACGCAGTTATTTTAGGGCACTGTGTGCCAATAATTATTGAAGGGCGGCACTATCTGCATAGTACTACTATCATCAGGGGGTTTATCTGTTTCTGCAGTATAGTATTGGGGAGCACAGCGGCACAGTATTGGGGGTGGTAGTATGATTTGTCCAGAAGATGGGAGGATGAGGGAAAAGTAGTAAACTAAGATTTTGTTTGTCAAACTGCAGAGACGAGAAATGGCTGAAAAATGGTGGTCTGGTCTGAAGCTCTGAAAGGAGAAGATGAGGAAAGAGAACATCTACATCAAAGGAGACATCACTGGATATAAGAGGTATGGGGCGCTGTATTAGCCTGTATGTAGGGGTGGATGGAGGGGTTATTAGTAGTGTTGAGCGCGAATATTCGGATATCGAATTTTTTTTGCGAATATCGGCACTTCGCTAATTTGCAAATATTTCTAATATAGTGCTATAAATTACATATTTCGAATATTCTTTTTTTTTTTTTTTTATTGTTATATTTTTTTCTTTCCCACTTCCCTAAAGTTGTTCTTACCTGTTCTTAGGATTCCCGGCTTCCTGGCTGCTCCAGTCAGTGCCCGTTGCCGCTCCTGCCGACTTCCGTGCTCATGGAGCGTCCCCATCACCATGGGAACATCTCCATACTAGAATGTACTGTCGGATTTGAGAATTACGTTGAAATCGCAATTCGATTAATTCAAGTTATAATAATCGAATTGCGATTTCAACTTGGACCTTGTTTACTATGGTTGGCTTGGTAGAATTAGCTGAAGATAATGAAGATAACAAAGTATTCTCCATCTTCGTTTTAGCTACCTATTCGTCAACTTCGCTAATTCTAGCAATCAAATAGGAAAGTTTACTATAGAGACAGCTAAGTTTAATTCGCTATGCGATTATATTACTTAGCTTTTTTTTTTTAATAAATAGAATATTTATAATATTTATCAAGTATTATAATTATTCTATTTATTTTTAAAAAAGCAAACCAATGACGCCGTGCGCTCCTGCAGTCAGCGGACCGCTCACGGCCGTGTGCATTCGGCCTAAGCCTGTCAGCGTCTGTTCATTGGTCTTCTTCAGTGACATGTTTAACATATGGGATTATTTACACAGCCCTGGGGTTTGCTGAAACTGCTTTAAACTATAAAGAAAAGTTTTTGAGAGTGTTTCTCTCTTTCTCAGGTCTGAAGCAAGGAAGAGGAATAAAAGGAAAACCCTTGAAAGTTTGTCTTTTAAGTATTCGGTTAGTACAATAAAAAGGTATCCCTGCATACTGCAATACTCTCGTATTTTGTAATCTTACTTATATATATTTATTTAGTTTTTTTGAAAATTATTAGTGCCCCCCCCCCCCATTTTTGACTGTGGTGTCTTATGTGCCCCCCCTATATATTGTTCCTAGAATCGCCACTGGTAGCAAGGTGCCAAAAGAAGTGGTAATGGCACTCCGGGCCATTACAGAGCCAGGGCAGAGGATGGGAGTGGTAGTGGCTCAGTCGATCAAAGTGGCTTTCCTCACACCGCTGCTCCCTCAGGCCGAGCAATAAAAGGAGGATGCTCCCCTTCTTCCCTCAGGCTACTATAGAAAAGCTTTCTGGGGGAAAGTATCTATTGAACTTTATATACTTTCTATACATATTGCACTTCATAGATATATATTAAATGGATAGATGATAGATAGGTGGATGGATAATTAGATAGATAGATAGATAGATAGATAGATAGATAGATAGATAGATACTGGACATTATATATAAAACTTTATTATCCTGCTTGGGTTGAGATACCACATTACATCCTGGCTTATAACCTGTTGATCGGATGGAAGGTTTAATGTAAGCTTTGCTTCCCTCTTTGTTCTGCGTACCTATGATTCATTTCCTGCGGTCTGTCCTCCCCACCACACCATAAAACCTCATCTATGTACTGTAAACAGGGATGAGAGAGTCCACGTTCCATCCCCCCTGCACTATAGATTGGTATTTTAAAAGCCTACGAGCCCTGAGATGTGTAATGGAACAGTAATGAAGCTGTTCAGCAGCATCAATAATCCTGACAGAGCGCGCAATTTAACATGTACAAAATAACTGCAAGCAGTAAGGCGCCACTACCCAGAATCCAGTGCAAGGTGCATCCCTGCATGGCTGCAGAGGCCTGCTTTATATAATGTGTGTGGAGTTTAGAAGATGTCATACGTGGCACATGCAGAACTAAAAACACTATTAATTACACACACAACAGCCTGCATTCAGATACCACCACCTCTCAGATAACAAAAAAGCACCAGTAAGTAGAAGGGCAGATTTAATAATCCTGTGTAATTACGTTTATATCACCACATGATGCCTAACAATACTGCCATACTGAGTCCACCTAATACTACATACAGACGTGGACAAAATTGTTGGTACCCTTTGGTCAATGAAAGAAAAAGTCACAATGGTCACAGAAATAACTTTAATCTGACAAAAGTAATAATAAATTAAAATTCTATAAATGTTAACCAATGAAAGTCAGACATTGTTTTTCAACCATGCTTCAACAGAATTATGTAAAAAAATAAACTCATGAAACAGGCATGGACAAAAATGATGGTACCCCTAACTTAATATTTTGTTGCGCAACCTTTTGAGGCAATCACTGCAATCAAACGCTTCCTGTAACTGTCAATGAGACATCTGCACCTCTCAGCAGGTATTTTGGCCCACTCCTCATGAGCAAACTGCTCCAGTTGTGTCCGGTTTGAAGGGTGCCTTTTCCAGACTGCATGTTTCAGCTCCTTCCAAAGATGCTCAATAGGATTGAGGTCAGGGCTCATAGAAGGCCACTTTAGAATAGTCCAATTTTTTCCTCTTAGCCATTCTTGGGTGTTTTTAGCGGTGTGTTTTGGGTCATTGTCCTGTTGCAAGACCCATGACCTGCGACTGAGACCAAGCTTTCTGACACTGGCTAGTACATTTCTCTCTAGAATTCCTTGATAGTCTTGAGATTTCATTGTACCCTGCACAGATTCAAGACACCCTGTGCCAGACGCAGCAAAGCAGCCCCAGAACATAACAGAGCCTCCTCCATGTTTCACAGTAGGGACAGTGTTCTTTTCTTGATATGCTTCATTTTTTCGTCTGTGAACATACAGCTGATGTGCCTTGGCAAAAACTTCGATTTTTGTCTCATCTGTCCACAGGACATTCTCCCAGAAGCTTTGTGGCTTGTCAACATGTAGTTTGGCATATTCCAGTCTTGCTTTTTTATGATTCGTTTTCAACAATGGTGTCCTCCTTGGTCGTCTCCCATGTAGTCCACTTTGGCTCAAACAACGACGGATGGTGCGATCTGACACTGATGTTCCTTGAGCATGAAGTTCACCTTGAATCTCTTTAGAAGTCTTTCTAGGCTCTTTTGTTACCATTCGGATTATCCGTCTCTTAGATTTGTCATCAATTTTCCTCCTGCGGCCACGTCCAGGGAGGTTGGCTACAGTCCCATGGATCTTAAACTTATGAATAATATGTGCAACTGTACTCACAGGAACATCTAGTTGCTTGGAGATGGTCTTATAGCCTTTACCTTTAACATGCTTGTCTATAATTTTCTTTCTGATCTCTTGAGACAGCTCTTTCCTTTGCTTCCTCTGGTCCATGTCGAGTGTGGTACACACCATATCACCAAACAACACAGTGATTACCTGGAGCCATATATATAGGCCCAATGGCTGATTACAAGGTTGTAGACACCTGTGATGCTAATTAGTGGACACACCTTGAATTAACATGTCCCTTTGGTCACATTATGTTCTGTGTTTTCTAGGGGTACCATCATTTTTGTCCATGCCTGTTTCATGAGTTTATTTTTTTACATAATTCTGTTGAAGCATGGTTGAAAAACAATGTCTGACTTTCATTGGTTAACATTTATAGAATTTTAATTTATTATTACTTTTGTCAGATTAAAGTTATTTCTGTGACCATTGTGACTTTTTCTTTCATTGACCAAAGGGTACCAACAATTTTGTCCACGTCTGTATAAAGCTTGACTAATGCAATCATATAGTGTCAAGATAATACTGACATATACTGCCCACATATTAGCACTATACAGCACCAGCCAAGATAATACTGACATATACTGCCCACATATTAGCACTATACAGCACCAGCCAAGATAATACTGACATATACTGCCCACATATTAGCACTATACAGCACCAGCCAAGATAATACTGACATATACTGCCCACATATTACCATATACAGCACCAGCCAAGATAATACTGACATATACTGCCCACATATTACCATATACAGCACCAGCCAAGATAATACTGACATATACTGCCCACATATTACCATATACAGCACCAGCCAAGATAATACTGACATATACTGCCCACATATTAGCACTATACAGCACCAGCCAAGATAATACTGACATGTACTGCCCACATATTACCACTATACAGCACCAGCCAAGATAATACTGACATGTACTGCCCACATATTACCACTATACAGCACCAGCCAAGATAATACTGACATATACTGCCCACATATTACCACTATACAGCACCAGCCAAGATAATACTGAAATATACTGCCCACATATTACCACTATACAGCACCGGCCAAGATCATACTGAAATATACTGCCCACATATTACCACTATACAGCACCAGCCAAGATAATACTGACATATACTGCCCACATATTACCACTATACAGCACCGGCCAAGATAATACTGAAATATACTGCCCACATATTACCACTATACAGCACCGGCCAAGATAATACTGAAATATACTGCCCACATATTACCACTATACAGCACCGGCCAAGATAATACTGAAATATACTGCCCACATATTACCACTACACAGCACCAAGATAATACTGCCATGCAGTGTCAAATAACACTTCCACGCAATATTCACATAAAAGAGCCATTTATTGTCCAAATAACGCAGTGATACCATGGTTTAAAATATATTCTCATCTTAGGATAGGATATGCTGTGAATGTCTAATAGACATAAGCCCCACCTGTGGTGCCTATACCTATCTCCATATCCCAGGTCCTGTACACTTAGCTGCTTTCAGAACTCCCATAGAAGTGAACAGAGAGAGACGCACACGAACGACTACCTCTTTGTTGACAGTGGCTGGGGAACCAGGCAGGATGGGGAAGGAGGTCAGAAGACCTCTGTTCTGGAGACTGGTGTGAGTCACAGAGGTAGGGCCTATATTTAGACTCAGACTGGCCCACAGGTGAATCCCACAGTGGGCCCCTGAGGAAGGTGGGCCCCTAGTCTCCCTGCACAAGTTGCACATAACACAGAAGACTTACTGCACTACATACATATATTCAATATCTGGTAGCATCTTGCTGCTGTGTGAGCAGGTAATATTTGAATGTATCCGTATGGTGGGCCTCCAAAATAAATTTTACTGGTGGGCCCTAACACCCCATTCTGATATTGACTACATTTAACAGATATCTGTGGCATGTAATGTGACTATGCCATGGGTGTCTAAGATAAGAAAACCCAAATTAAGGCTAGGACTACATGGCAATCTTGGTATGGCAGTGTAGCAGGGCAGCCATAGAAATGAATGGGGTCTCGGCATGAATTGCATATTTGCTGTAACTGTGCCCCCAGTATCGCAACATATCCAGCAAGGTTGGATTTTTTGCACTTCTGGGGTTCTGGTCGCGGCAAATATGCAAGTTGCGCAGAGACCCCATTCATTTCCACGGATGCCCTGCTACACTGATTCTTGGTCGTGTCCAAGATAACGCTAGTCTTAATAATACAATGAGTGTCATATAAAGCTTTCTCACAATTCTCAAATAAAACTGTCATTGTCCAATACTGTTATACGATCTGTACTGGTACTACTGCATACTGTATATAGCATATAATACTGTAATACAGTACTAAGATACTGCCATATATAGCCTACAGAATGACATATAAGGGGAGATTTATTAAGACCTACATTGTCTATTGCCAATCTTCATTTGTCCTGTACTGGCGTGAGAAGCTCCTCATAATTGTGGCACGTGTCGGGCTGCTGTGTGCCAGAACCGAAATTGACTCCCGCCAGGAACTAGAGTAGATTCCTGGTGTAACGTGCTCCAGTTTTCTGCACTGGTTGGTCTTGCTCGTGGCCTGCCTTCTCCTGCCCACATTTTGGAAAGGTGTCAAGAGTTTCGGATAAAGGTAAAAGGCTGTAAATTACAAATCTCCATAGTGCTGATATAATACTGCAATTCTATTAAAAAACAAAACAAAAAAAAACACCATATAGAATACGATAGTAGTAGGAGGTTGTAGGATGCTCCAGTTTTTCCATCTTCTGGGGCCCACTAGGAAATGGGGGTCCTGGGCACTAATTCTTTGCTGTAATATTGGACCAGGGCCAGGACAACAGGTAGGTAAATGTAGGGCTTCATCTCACTACCCATAGGGGCCAGTGGAAGTTCAACTCTAAATGTAACTAATGAGCACCTCCATTGTGGAAGTGATCGTTAGTACAAGAGGAATACAAGAGGAATAACGAGTGGTTAGTACTGCCCCAATATTATAACTGGGACGGTCCGCAAATCGTGAATCCGCAAAACACAAATCCCGGCCAAGTGCATGCCACCATTTATTTTTTAACTTGTCTAAAAATGTCCTATCCTTGTCTGCAAAAGGGACAATAGGACATGTTTTTTTTTTTTGTGGGGCTGCATAACGGACGTGCAGATGCGTACAGCACACAGTGTGTGGCCCCATTAAAATGAATAGATCCGCATCCGATGCGGATTAGATGCGGACAGGAACTAAAGCCATGTGCATGACCCTTATGCTGATTCATTTCCAGTGACTATTGCTTCCTTCTAACATTAACTGCTAATTAGCTCTGCTATACAAATAAACCTGTCTATAGCGCAATCTCTCCATCTGCTGGCCATTCTAGGTATTACATTTATCTAAAAAATGTCCTTCTAGTAACCACATTTCTTCAGCTCTCTGGTTATATTCACCTAACTTATATCCTGTTGGTATAACTCAACGGTGACTATTTAGGCTTGAAACTAGAAATATCCACTTGCTCAAGGCTGTTTACTAAGTAATTACTGTCAAATTGTTACATGTTTCATACAGATCCTCCTGACAGTCACCATGACTCTGTCATGTCCCTTAAGTAGAATCTCATGTCAAGATGGTGACATATTGCTTCTTTGTAGGCTGTTCGTGGCCTCTTGTCCCCAATCCTGGGTGCATCAACAAACAGACATGTCCATGTCTAATCGTCTGACACTTTGATTAAGGCTCTCCTAAGGATACAGACCGGAGAAGCAGCAGGAGCTCCGGGTGGGTAGCTGGGAGACTGGCTTCACCAGCTTACAGAATCTCTGAGACGCTGGGTTCATCTTTCAAACACCAACATTCAGTGTCGGACTGAAATCCCTGGCGCCCTCCAGAGGAAATTATCCGGAGGGCCCACCCTCTGTGTATATAGGACCTTAAAGGGTTTCTGTCACCTGAACAATGGGTATTAAGCTGGCTGACATTAGCGATGTGCTAATGTCAGCTGTACATAACTATATTAGTGCCATCTCACTGCCTGAAGCCGTTATTGATTAAAAAAAACTAACTTTTATAATATGCTAATTTGCCTCTAGGAGCAGATGGGGGGGGGGGGGGGGCGTTGAACCTTCTCCTAGAGGCTCCGTTTGCCCACCTCTTTTCACGCCCTTCTTCTCTTGATTGACAGGGCCAGGCAGCGCTGCTCTCCTCCTGCTGGCTGTGTCTGCAGTGTAAATCTCGTGCCGTTCAGTATTCGGCGCAGGCGCAGTGAGGAAATCAGCAGCCACCGAGCATCTTTCCCTCACTGCGTCTGCGCCGAATACTGAACAGCGCGAGATTTACACTGCAAACACGGCCAGTGGGAGGAGAGTAGCGCTGCCTGGCCCTGTCAATAAAGAGATGAAGGGCGTGAAAAGAGGTGGGCAAACGGAGCCTCTAAGAGCAGGTTCAACGCCCCCCCTGCCCCTATTATAAAAGTTAGTTTTTCTCAATAAAGGCTTCAGGCAGTGAGATGGCTCTAATATAGTTATGTTCAGCTGACATTAGCACATCGCTAATGTCAGCCATCTTAATACCCATTGTTCAGGTGACAGAAACCCTTTAAGGGTCCGATCACACGTCCGTGTGTGTTTTGCGGATCCACGGATCCGCAAAACACGGACACTGGCAATGTGCATTCCACATTTTGCGGCCCGCACATTGCCGACACTAATAGAATATGCCTATTCTTGTCCTTGTCTTGTTCTATTTTTTTCGGGAACGGAAATGCGGGTCTGCAATTCCGTATCCGTGCTGCCCCATAGAAATGAATGGGTCCGCAATTCCGTTCCGCAAAATGCGGAACGAAATTGCGGACGTGTGCATGGACCCTAAGGAATCTGTTTGTCAGAGGATCTTCTAGAACTCTGGTGGGTCAGTCCAACCCTGCCAACATTTAAAGAACATCCAAATAATATTAGCTCCTTGTTCTGGGATGTGAAAAAGGGATAATATAAAGTGACAACATGTCAGAACAATTCCAGCAACAATGTATCACTTATAAGGCTCTTCTGCCTCCGGATCTGGAGTAACATCCCTTACAGATATTGATTATGGCAGCTAGACATAAGCAAATTAATTCAAAAATGAGGTATGAATTTTTGAAAAAGTTCTGATTCTACCAAAGAGAGAGAGAGAGAGAGAGCTAAAGAGACATAGAGAGATAGAAAGAGACAGAGATAGATACAGAGAGTGAGGGATAGAAAGACATATAGAAATAGACAGAGGGATAGAGACAGAGAGAGAAAGAAAGATAGATAGATAGAGATAAAGGGAGGTGGAGAAAGAGAGACTATGAGACAATTCCAGGCCACGAGATCACTTTTAATTTGAATTTGAGTCAAATCAGCAGGTCAATTAGGGCGAATGGGACCCAATTCGAATTTTAAGAAATTGCTAATCTCTAGTGGTAACTAACACCTATGCCATAGAAATGATCGTGAAATTGTCACAGCCACACATTTTTTGTAATTTTACTTCCATCAGAAAGTGGTATTTTTTTACTCAATATTCATAGAAAATATTTTGTTGGAGTTTTCACCTGTTTTTCATGTTCATTTTGGCAGAAGATGTCTGAAGGTCTATCCTCATGATAATAGTAGATTGTGAGTTCCAGTGGAGACAGCAAGTGATGATAATGTGTCTAAAGCACTGCAGAATGTGTCAGCGCTCTAAAAATCAGTAAAATAAAATTTATTAATACATTGTTGCATTAGGATAACAGTTTGATAGCTCTATTGTTCTCTTGATAGGTCTAGGTAAAGATTAGAGATGAGAGAATTTCTTAAAAATTTGATTTGGTCGGTTCGCCGAATTTTTTAAAAATATTTGATTCAATCCAAATTGATTCGTGGTAAATCTCATTAAAAAACAGCTATTTCCTAGCTGCATAGAGCCTGTATAGTGGTGTAGAACACTGTGCTTTGAATTAACATGCATAGGGAGTCTGCTGTGGTAGTGAAGTCACTGATTATTTTGCCCTTCCTCTGATCTGTTAGAACAATAACCCCCCAAAAAACGGATCCTGTCTGTTGAGCATCCGACTTCACTTCATCATTTGGTCAGTAATCCATCAGAATTGCTAAATCCCCCCCAAAAATATATATTTTTTATAAAACAGGAGCGGATCCAAAACAGAATAGAATATTTGCATGTCTTCTGTGTTGATGATTATGTCAATCAGGCCAAAAAGGCAAAATAGTGTCCCAGTCATGGAATGGGGAGGGGGAGAACAGCATGAGAATTTCACAGAGTGGCCCAGTGAGAGTGTTGAGGTGGCAGCAGCATGAGGAGACCACACAGTGGCCCAGTGACATAGTGGTGAGGTGGGGACAATACCACTATCAGATGAAGATTGTGGGTGGCAATAGGAGCACCTGGCAGCAGGTGTGTGGCATCAGGCAGGTAGCGGCATCAGAATAGTAGCTGAAGCAGATACCAGAAGAAACATTTCTCTTTTGACGAAGTTTAGGCACCATGGATGATCTAGTCCAGGCATGCTCAACCTGCGGCCCTCCAGCTGTTGTAAAACTACAACTCCCACAATGCCCTGCTGTATGCTGATAGCTGTAGGCTGTTCAGGCATGCTGGCAGTTGTAGTTTTGCAACAGCTGGAGGGCCACTGGTTGAGTATGCCTGATCTAGTCTGATGTATCAGGCACTGGTGTGTGGAAATACTGATGGATCCACAGCTGATTCATCTTCACAAAGGTCAGTTTCTCCACATTTTGGGTGGACAGATGAGTTCTCCTTGGGGTAACTATGGGCCCCGCCTAACTAAACACCCACTCTGATGCCAGACTGCTGGGCGGGCAGGAAAGCTTGTCCAGGTCAAACTCGGCCAATTGCGGCCACAAATCTAGTAGTCCAGGGGATGTTCGATGTGGGGTGGCAGGGTGCACTCCAAGTATGCCACTACCTGCTGGTTCAGGTTCTGCTCTATGTCTACCTGCTGCTGCTGGTGAGTAGTTTCTTCAGTTTGTCCTCCCTCTCAGCGGGTGTAAAAAAGGCCCCCATTTTGGACCGGTAGTGAGGGTCTAACATGGTGGAGAGCCAGTAGTCATCCCTCTGCCAAATTTTGACAATTCGGCTGTCACTACGCAAGCAACTTAGCATGCGTCGGCCATTTGCGCAAGTGACTAGGAGGGACTCCCTGCCTCCATCTCCACTGCATACTGCCATGGTGTGTCTGGGTCATCTGCCTCATGGCTGCTCCTCTGGCTGCTCCTGCTCCTCCTGTTCCTCATCTCCTGTCACCTATGTATAGAAAAACCACCCATTTCTCTTTGCATTGCTTGTGCTCGAATGTCCTCCTCCTTCTCTAGTTCAGCCCCCACAGGGCTCACATGGCCATGAGATGTAGTCGCCACGTCTCCTGTTCCCTGGCCAGTCAGATTTAGCAGCATCTGTTCCAGGACATGAATCAGTGGAATGACGTTGTTCATCCCGTAGTCCTGGCATCCTGGCCTCCTCAAATGGCCCGAGCAAAGGACAGGTGTCACGCATGAGCTGCCACTGGCTAATATCGAAGTTACACAGGGGAGTACATCTGTCTGCCTGTATCATCAAGAAATCGTTTATGGCCTTTCTCTGTTAATATCATCGGTCCAACATATTGAGGGTGGAATTCCAACCCGTGGAAACATCACATCTCAGCTTATTTTGGGGGACGTCATTCTGACTATGCAGCTCAAGGAGGTTGTGATTTGTGGTGTACGAGTGGCTGAAGTGCATGCAAAGTTTCCTGGCCATTTTCAGGATGTCGTGCAAATGGGTTATGACTTCAGGAACCGCTTTACAACCAGATTGAACACATGTGCCATGCAGAGCGCTTGGCTCAGCCCTTATTGACACAGCCCGACACCATGTTCTTACCGTTGTCAGTCACCATGATTCCGATTTTGAGCTGTCGAGGAGAAAGCCAGGGTTTGATTTCTTAATGAAGGACGTGGAGCAGTTCCTCCCCTGTGTGACTCCGTTCACCCAGGCAAACTAGATTCAGAACAGCGTGACACTGCCATGCCCTGTACATGTGGTATGCTGGAGGAGCACTCTGAATTGTCACTGCAGTAGAGCCTGAGGACACAGTAGAGAATGAGGAGGAGGACATTGTCGCAGGACCAACAGTGTGAGAACATGGAGGCGGAAACAGCGTCACCTGGACAAGTTGCTGGCGTGGCTGGGCAGGAACCACATTTACCCAGTGGGACGTAAAGGACATATATTGTCCTTGACCGTAGTTACAGCTCCACACGTCGGTGCTGCCGTGCACTTTGGCAGACACTGACAGGTTCAAGGGCTGGCCCACCTTCTGTTCTACATATGTGTGCAAGGCTGGTCCTGCCTTTTTCGCATTGAAATGACAGCTTGGGACTTTCCACCTTGGCTTGGCACAAACCATCAGTTCCCTGAAGGATGCAGAGTCCACCACTTGGAAAGTGAGGGATTGCAGCACCAGCAACTTGGACAGGAGCACATTCAGCTTCTGCGCCGTTGGATGAGTGCTTGCATACTGTTGTCTCTTGGCAAATTGGCAATCGCTTCGTTGATCGATTGCTGACAAAATGACTGACGAGGAGAAGGAGGACGAGGAGCAGGAGCATCAGGACCAATAGATGATAGGAAGGACAGACAGCCCCCTTCGGCTGAGGTGGTGGAGCCTTGACTGCGTGAAATCGGGTGCTTGCCACTGGTTGATGTAATGGTTGCTGCGAAGCAGGTGGTCTACCCCAGGCATGTTTGGCTCCCGACCTCCCACTGCTGCCACCCTGCTGACTCACGGCCATGCTACCACCTTGATGGCTCATCCTCTGCCTCATGCACAAGCTGCTACCCTCTTCTCCTGATGATGAAGCCCCTTCTTCACCCAGCTCCCAAGTGCAATCGGCTACATCATCATCATCCGTCTGTACATCACTGATGTCCCCCTCAACAGTCTCAGGGCCAGGAGCCTGACCGCTTGCAACACCAGCTACCATGCGACTCTCATAATTACTACTTGCCCGCCTACTGGAGAAATCGTCGGATATCTCCTCTAGATCTTGACTGGGCAGTAGCTGCTGGTTGTCCTCTGGTAGCTCATCCTCGCTGAAAAGTGGATCTGAGCCTACAGCATATAATACTTCTTGCGCTGAGGGAACAAAAAATGACAAAGGCAGGTTGAGGACAGTTGGGGGCACAGGGCCTGCTCCGGGGCCATGTCAGCTAAGCATTGTGTCAGAGGAACCCACCGACTCTTGGCTGGGGGTGTCTTATGTCACTTGCGACGAAGGCGAACACCGAGTCAATCTTTCAAGCAACGCTGGGTTGCTGGTCAATACACGACCTCTAGATGACACTAGAAGCTCAGGCCTCTCGCTGCGACTCCTGCAGCCACTCCCTCTTCTTCTGCTGCTACTTCTGCCTGCAACAGAAACATTTTGGCCATTGCCCATTCCCTTTGAAGGGCCTGTCCCTTGTTTGTCTGACATACTGTATTATAAAAAAATAAAATTAAATTAAAGTAAAATAATACACCCCAAAAAAGGCTGTAGTACAATGTAACTTCACAGTACATATATTTCCTATTAATACACCCCATAAATGGCTGTAGTGCAATGTAACTTCACCGCAGAACAGCAATTAAGACTGATTTTTTTTCCTGTTAACACACCCCAAGAAAAAATGTATAACAATTGCAGCGTGCGCAGGGTATTACCCCAGGGCCCTTCCAAGGTGTTATAACCCACGTCCCAGATTAGGAATGCGTGGAAGGAGTGGTGTAATGGCTTATAATGTCTCTATAGGGTGGTGATAATTGTGTCAACGGTGTCTCCTACCTGGGTACGGCTAGACTCCTGGCTCACGTGCAATAAATTTGAGGTTAGTGATAGTAGGAGTAATAGAGGAATTTTGCAGCAGAAATTATGTCCAGACCTTTAGATGAGGTTCAAACGTTTCTTTACTGAAGATAACTTGTATCCAAGCAGTATACTAAATATAAAATCAGTGATACAGCCCTAACCTCAGTATCTGAGGAAAGGGATTTAGGGATCATTATTTCAGAAGACTTAAAGGTAGGCAGACAATGTCATAGAGCAGCAGGAAATGCTAGCAGAATGCTTGGGTGTGTAGGGAGAGGAATTACCAGTAGAAAGAGGGAGGTGCTCATACCGCTCTACAGAGCACTAGTGAGACCTCATCTGGAGTATTGTGCGCAGTACTGGAGACCATATCTCCAGAAGGATATTGATACTTTGGAGAGAGTTCAGAGAAGAGCTACTAAACTGGTACATGGATTGCAGGATAAAACTTACCAGGAAAGATTAAAGGACCTTAACATGTATAGCTTGGAAGAAAGACGAGACAGAGGGGATGTGATAGAAACTTTTAAATACATAAAGGGAATCAACAAGGTAAAAGAGAAGAGAATATTTAAAAGAAGAAAAACTGCTACAAGTGGACATAGTTTTAAATTAGAGGGGCAAAGGTTTAAAAGTAATATCAGGAAGTATTACTGAGAGAGTAGTGGATGCATGGAATAGCCTTCCTGCAGAGGTGGTAGCTGCAAATACAGTGGAGGAGTTTAAGCATGCATGGGATAGGCATAAGGCCATCCTTCATATAAGATAGGGCCAGGGGCTATCCATAGTATTTAGTATATTGGGCAGACTAGATGGGCCAAATGGTTCTTATCTGCCGACACTATCTATGTTTCTAGTATACAGCTTTGGTCTCTGGTCCCAGCAGGTTTTGGCAATGGTTGGCAGGAATTTAATGCTTCTGCTTTAAAATTGGAGCTTGTAGGAAAATACGTCTGCTTGGTAGCTCTGTAATTGTGGCAGGAATTAATATTCTACACTTTTCTATAACTTCTGCTTTGTGGGGACAGACTAGCTGAAGAGGAATGGCTTCTCCTGCGTCTCTGGACTTAACTCACAGATAGATTCTTAGGGGATGCTTTCTCCCTGGAACTTTGGAGGTTATTTGCAGTTTCTGGGCGAAAGTGCTCAGACTGGGAATCTGATCAAGTCTCAGCCGAGACAAGATCCTTGCTGTCTTCCCTATGCAGGGAATCTCCTACACACATGCTACCCCTAGCAGGGGGTGGGCTACGCTAACTTCCTTCTCCACCCATGCTGCAGGATATGGGAACAGCCCACTTAGCTCACAATGGGGGAGCTAAGCCGGAATAATCCATTCCAGCCTAGATTTACTAAACTGAGACTAGTTCCTTGCCAACGTGTTGCTGCCACCTGCTGGTGAACCTGGAAAATTACAAGAACAATGGAATTCAACATGGTATGATATGCACATTTGTGGAGACATAATATAAATTACATCAGATGACAGTATAAAAGCTCTTAACAGAGAGTAGCGGGGTAGAGGAGTGGAGTAACACAACTTTGGGGTGTTACACATATTCCAGATGAGGCTGCACCAACGCTTTGTAACGTGGTAGTATTACATCCCTGCCCCAAGAGTCCATGCCTCGTTTAATGCATGACAATATCCTGGTGGCCTTAGAAGCAGCTGAATGACATTGTATGCTGTTATTTAATCTACCATCTACAAGGACACCCAAATCCTTCTCTATAAGTGACTCTCCCAGTGTTACATGCCTTAGGACATATGAAGCACAGAGATTATTACTACCAAGATGCATAACTTTTCATTTATTCACATTGAACCTCATTTGCCAAGTTGATGCCCAATCACTCAGAGTGTTCAAGTCAGCTTGTAGTTTATGGACATCTTCCATAGACCGTACAGTTCTACACAGTTTAGTGTCATCTGGTAGCATAAACATAGCAGCCAGTCATTTACAGTTTTGCAGTTTAAACACAAAAACTATACATTCAACAAACACAATGGCATTGCCTGTGGCACAATCAATAACACAATAGGCATTGCCTGCGATGCAATTAACAAAATACCATGGGCTCTGTCTGTGATACAATTACCAAACACCATTAACTTAATCACTCACAGGCAGAAAACAAACATTTTTCCCAACCACAGAAAACACCCGAAAACACCACATATCCCCATAAAAGTCACATCTCCTGATAGCCTCGATCTGGATGAGCAACCGTAACATCCCAGAGTTATGTTACTAAACTCTTTTTCCCCGCTACTATTTGTTGGTAACATGTGCCTTGTCATCTAATGTGATTTCATTTAATATTCCTCACAAATGTGCATTTTCTAAGTCTGTTACATGTATTTGCTGTAGTTTTATATGTACACCAGCAGATGGCAGCAATGTGTCAGCAGAGCTTTAGTTCAGCTTAGCATATCTAAACTGGAATAGTACATTCCAGTTTAGCTCCCTTTCTATGAGCAGAAGTGGGCTGGCCCATGTCCTGCCTCATGGGGAGGAGAAGGAAGTTATAGTTAGTGTGTGCCAGCCACCCCGGCTAGGGGAAGGCTTTGCTGGTAGGAGCTCCCAGTTCTAGGGATCCCAAGCCAAGATTGTGTCTCGGCTGGGACCAAAGATCTTCATCCCCAGTCTGAGCCTTCAGCCTCAGCTGGTTGACAAGCAAGCAGCCATCTCTAGAACTCCAGGACGAACCATTCCCTGTGAGCATAACTGTGAGTACCATCCAGAGACCAGGAGAAGCCAAATTCCTCCTCAGCTAGTCAGTCCCCTACCAATCAGAAGATAGACAGAGCAGAAGATAGTAATTCCTGCCATATTCTCCAGGCACATGATAGGAGCAGAAGAAATATTGATCCCTGCCATACATTGCCAATACCGGCTGGGACCCAAGACTATTGCTGTATCTCATGTGGATTAATGCTGCCTCCAGTAAAGACAAGTTAAATTATATTTCAAGTCTGGATCATTTATTGCTACCAAGTCCCTCAATTAGTCCTACTAGCAACACACTCATTTATTGCAAGTGATCCAGGATCCAGGAGTCTAGCTGTACCAAGGTTGACACTATACCTACTACTATACAGAGACATTATACCACTCTGGCATTCCTCACCTGGTACGTGAGTTGCAACACCTTAAAGGGCCCTGAGACTGTACCCTGCGCACGCTGCAATTGGCGTCACAAACAAAAACTACAAACTTCTATATCCATATCCGGACCCACTGCATAATTTGGCGTCCGCCTAACCATACCACGGTCCTGCTCATTGCACAACCTATCCAAAAATCACCATGATCGGTTCAAGGGTTCAGGAATTTCCTGGAAGTCTTATTTTTGCCCCACCGTGCACATGCCCAAAATAATTCCATACACTCGACGGCAAAACACTGCTGGGCAATTTATTATTATTTAGAGGACCTACCTGCTTAGACCTTGGTTTTTTAGCATTTCTATACAGTGTATTTAAATATTTTTGGGGGATTTGTTTTGCTCTCTTTAGCCACCTGCTGTTCTTTTGTATTTTTGTAAATTTTATCTCCTTTTTACAGATTTTATTAAGCCCTTTATAGACTTCAAACACTACAGCTGACCCTTCAAATTTTTTTTTTTTAAATGCTCTTTTTTTTATCATTTATTGTCCTTTTTACAGTAGCTGTAAGCCATGGGGGGTTTAATTTTAGCCGTTTATACTTGTTACCTAAAGGAATACATTTTTTAGTGCAATTACTCAATGTGGATTCAAAGCTCTCCCATTTATCTTTAGTATTATTACGTGACAATAGCTGCTCCCAGTCTATGCCCTGAAATACTGCCCTACACCCAAGGAATATAGCCTTTTTAAGATTCAGTGTTTTTGCTCTGCCTGACAGAGTTTGCTTCTTATATTTTAGGGGCAATATAATTATATTGTGGTCACTATTACCTAGTGTTTCTCAAACAGTAACATTTCCAACAAGCTCTGCATGATTAGAGATTACCAGATTCAACAGAGAATCGCCCCTAGTGAAGGCTTCAACAAACTGGCCCATAAAGTTGTCCTGCAGCAAGTTGAGGAATCTTCTCCCCTTTGCAGTTGAGGCAGAACCATGACCACAGTCAATGTCTGGGAAGTTAAAATCCCCCATTATGACCAGCCTGTGCGGCCCTCTCTATTTGGTTACAGAGTTGAGCTTCTATCTCCTCTGTGATGTTAGGGGGTCTATAGATTACACCAAGTATTATTTTTTCAGTGCTTATATCCCTTTGAACTTCAACCCATAAGGTTTCCACATCCTCACCATACTCACCCACAATTGCCTCTTTCTCACTTGTCTTCATATCACATACAGGCACAATCCACCGCCTTTTCTATTGACCCTGTCTTTCCTATTAATACGCCCTGTAAATGGCTGTAGTACAATGTAACTTCACCGCAGAACGGCAATTAAGACGTATTTTATTTCCTATTAATACACCCCCCAAAAAAATGTATAACAATGTAAATTCACCGCAGAACGGCTAATAGGATGTACTTATATTTTCTATTAATATACCCCATAAATGGCAGTAGTGCAATATAACTTCACAGCAGAATGGCTAATAGGACGTACATATAATTCCTATTAATACACTCCATAAACGGCTGTAGTACAATGTAAGTTCACCGCAGAACGGCTAATAGGATGTACATATATTTCCTATTAATACACCAATGTAAATTTGAAGGTTGAAGAAAAAAAGGACCACTTTCCGGCGCTGTAGGCATATACATCGCTCCGGCGCTGTCGTATCCTGTAGTATGTGGCCTAGTACATGTCGTATCCTGTAGTATGTGGCCTAGTACATGTCGTATCATGTAGTATGTGGCCTAGTACATGTCGTATCCTGTAGTATGTGGCCTAGTACATGTCAAACAGTACACAGAATGTTAATATTGTTTTCTTATATTTTCACATTTTGTAGAAGATGTGAAAAACCGATGGCGGATCTGCAGAGACCAGTTCCGCATGGAAATGATGCATAGCCACAGTGGGTCTGGCCTCCCAAAGAAGCGGCCATATATGTTTAAGGGGCAGATTATGTTCCTGCGTGCCATAATGGATTTGCGTCTGTAAGTAATATTTTCATAATCTACGAATGATGCAATAGGAATGTGAATAATATGATGTAACGTACAGTATATATAAGCTAACTATATTTGAGCCTTCAATGCAATTTGGATGTGGGCTTGGTGCCTAAGAAATATTAGTAATAATATCCCACCATATGTCATGTGTATGCATCTATATATTTTGTGTGCAGATTGTATCCAAAAGTGCTAAATGTATTTTTCATATAATGGTGTGGATTCTTTCAAATTGTGTCAAGTATAGCTGGCCTTAGTTGCCAATAGGAACCAGTATCATTCATTATTTTAACCGAGGACTGCACGAGAAACACATGACACCCATTTGATAACTGTTCACTAATGTTTTTCCACCTTTTTTAATAGAACGGAGGACAACCTTGAGGAGGACGTGGAGGAGCCTTTGGAGCAGCACTCCAGTGCCTGTGAGACAGAAGGGCCATCCTCGCCACCTCCTACAGATGTTAAAGAAGGGAGAGCATCCAGTGCGTCCCAAGCGACTGCTCCCCCTCCTGTGGAATTTGAGGCAGCATTGGCAGGCCACACACGCCGAAAGAGACCAGCCCAGCCTGTGGACACCTCAGTAAACATGCAGGTGCTTGAGTACCTCAATCGTGCACGCCATGAGGACACTTTTGACCTCTACGCAAGGAGTCTGGCCACCCACTTTCAGAATCTGCCTCCAGAACGATACTTTCGCACCCAATCGGTAATCAGTATTGTTTTGGAGGCAGCCACTCCTCCTAATGATCCTTTGGATCTTTTTAGGGCCTGTGAGTACTGGCGGATATATGGCAACACCAGTGGGCCTGTGCCAAGCCCACCTCCACAAATGTACCCACAACCACCCTAATACCCTCCTCAAGGGCAACACTATGGCCCCACACCTCAGCATTATAGGCCTATGGAGAGGCTGCTTACCGGGAACCGGGCCCCTCATCTTCTCAGAGTATGCCAGCGCCACATCCAGGTCCCTCCTCACATGCCACTTGCCATGGCCCACAGTATGAGGCAGGCGCATCCTCGCCTACACGTTTTGTTCAGTTATAATTTGTTATTGTGTATTTTATTGTGTTATGTTGGCCAGGACAGGAGGTCCTATCAGCAAAAAATATAAAGGTGAAACTGATAATGTTTATTAAACATGTTTATTTTGGTTATTTACTTGTCTGCTTTTTCTTAATGAACACTTTATTATTTAACGTTCTTGTTTACAGACTCATTCCACATCTCCCTCGGGATACTTTTTATTATCATACATTACACACACAATGTACACTATGGATGTATTGGAATGTGTTTTACAGTATTTAAATAACTATACCCTTTATTTCAAGTACACAAGGCCAAATAAGTTCTTTATTCAACATCTTCAGAATACATGTCTGTCATTAAAATATCATGTACTACAATGTACACACTTTTATTTAAACATTACATATGTAGTAAAGTAGCCACAATACTCCTACTAGACAAAAAAAAACATATTCTCCTGGGACATCGCAGAGAATATCAGATAGCAGTGAGCAGGGATGGGCAAAGTGCGGCCCTCCAGCTGCTGCAGAACTCCAACTCCCAGCCTGCCAAGACTGCCTACAGCTATCAGCCTACAGCAGGGAATGGTTGGAGTTGTATTTTTGCCACAGCTGTAGAGCCGCACTTTTTCCAACACTGGACTAGAGACACGTGAGTGCATCTGACAGGTAATTCGGTGTTTATTTTCTGGTAGTTGTGGGGAGGATCACACCTCTACACAGATGGTGCTTGGGGTCTGTGAAGAGGCCCACTTTCCTTTTGCCTCTCAGGGTGTACTTAGCTCTGCTTATTTACCTTATCGCCAGTCCAATGCTGGTTGTTTGGGTATTCTGTGTGCCCCGCTCATCTGAAGCTAAGTTCTCCTGATTTTCCTAGTTGTGTGTTTTGCCTCGGTCTCAGGAAGACTATGGGCCCTTTACGGTGAAAGGTAAGGGCTATTTCATCACCTGCTCTCTACATTTGGCCTTGGGACAGTATGAGCAGGGTATAGGTTCCAGCGTATGAGTTTGCACACCATGAGGAATTGCTCATACTGTCACCTGTCATGGCGAGGCTCCCGCCTGGATCGGAGGTCACCTTTCACTCTTCACTAGCTTTGAGGCATAGTGTGTGTACTTGGTCATGTTTGTTTATTTGTTGTTCCCCTATCCACAATTACCTTTATTGATGATTTTGCTGATATTACACATCACATTGCTCGGTTTCTGATAATGAGGTATTAGTCCATATTTCACAGACATTTATAATAAACATATTGTGGATAAATATCAATAGAATATGAGCTATTGGCATATTTCACACATTCTGATAAATCTCCCCTGGATGTCTGCCAAAAATGCAAGCACGCAACCCACGTCAAGGGTCCTCATTGTCTTGCGAGTCCCTAACTACAAAAATATCAACAAACTAACGAAAAAAAAATCCATCCAGGATGTATCCACTCTATATAGACATCTTGAGTGAAATTCGAAATAAATTTGGGTATCACTGCGGGAAGATTGCTGGGAAGTAAAAGGAAAAGAACCAGCTGGAGAAGTAAATAAAATAATTTAGAAAATAGTAGAGAATAGTAGAGAAAATAATCTGCAAATAATTCCCTCACCCTCAGTCCTGCCGATCCAGCTCTTCCGAGTTGAGAGAGCTCTCCATGGTCTGGTGCTGTAAAGGCTTGGGTATCGTCATCCTGAGTAGCCTCATATATATATACGAAAGTAATTATGGAGGACTACACACGCTTTGATGACTGTGTTTACATTTTCCGGGGCCAGCTGGATGGCAGAAAGAAAGATACGCCATTTGCTTGCTAAGATCCCGAAGGCACACTCCACATATCTTCGGCCACGGCTTAGGCGATCAAATACAAGGTTTGCCTTTTCTCGTCTAATCCTCGCCTGGGAAAATTACGCATGAGGTTTGGAGAGAGTGCAAACCCCTCATCACCAACTACGACAAAGGGTGCAGGTGGTCTAGAGGATCCAGGAAGAGGAACTGGCTGGGGAATGTCCAGTTGGTTGGACTGAAGCCACCGACTCATTCTGGAAGCCCGGAAGATGCGAGCATCTGCCAAACTTCCATAGGCCCCAATATCTACAATTATAAGCCTGTAGTTTGTGTCAACCAAGGCCAACAAGACTACAGAGAAAAACTGCTTATAATTATAGAATCGGGACCCTGAGTTCGGTGGCTTCTTCACCCGTATGTGCTTCCCGTCAAGGGCACCAATACAGTTGGGAAAATGTGCCCTCTCCAGGAAGCCCTGGGTAATATTAGGCCACTGCTGCCTTGTTGGTTGTGGCAGCACAGCAGCTCGCAACCGCAACCAAATAGTGGCACAGGTTCCCCTTACTATGCCAGCCATGGTTGAGGTCCCCATGCAAAACTGAAAGTGGAGTGATGAAAAAGAATTCCCTGTGGCGAAAAAAAATCTGTAGGGAAACTGAAAAAATAACATTTAAGTATGAAAACACTGTAACCATACTCTCTTTTAGGGCTCAGGCACACAAACTTGTGCTGGCCGTTATGTGCATTGGGGACCGCTATTTGCGGCCCTAAATGCATGGCAGCATCCGTGCGCATGCCGCAGACAGATCCAGACTCATTCATCTTGAAGGGGTATGTGATCTGTGCATGCCCCCAAAAGGTGGTGCATGCACTAGTTTTTGCCGGGGCTGAGGCACGTACTGAAAACATCATCTATAAATCCACAATAATTTACTTTTATGTCTTTATAACTACACACTATTTTACCTACCGGAGAGTTATTATGAGCCGTTCCTCTGCAGAAGCACAATGCCGCATGTTGGTGTCCACGAAGGTCAACCCAGGCCTCAACTCCACCAAAAGCCGATCAAAGGTGGAAATGGACATTCGGCAGTAAGCAAAACATTTGTCAGGGTGCGCACGAAGGTCGGAATACAGGCTGGCAAACTGACCTTTACTAGCCCTCTGCGCCATAATCGGATGAACCCACATTCTCTTCCTCTGCGGTTCCTCCTCAATACTTTCTCTCCGCTCCCCAAAGCAACGGGATACCAGCCAGTGCAAAAGCACATGGTCAGTATACGATAAGGAGAAAGCAGACATCCTGCTAAGGAAAAAAATCAAACACACAACACAACAGCTTCTATCCACACAAAATGGAGCTTTCCCAAAAAGAAGAGCATGCTGGGGGTATTTATATGTCTGGATAATGAAAATGTGACTCAAAAGGATGGTTGCGCTTTTTTTCACACACGGAAAAAACACAGGCAATCCGCATGTCACCCGCGTGAAAAAAACGCAAACCTTGAACACAATCGCAGTAAAAACTGACTTGTTTTAGTGCACAAATCGCACCATTTTCCCTGAACGCACCCGGCTCTAATCCGCAATGCTCGTGTGAAAGAGGCCTAACAGCGATTTGGATCCCCAGCTAATGCAGCAACGCAGAATCACTCCTATTACCAAGGCTGTACACTCTCCTAACGCACCCTGTTCTCCTTTTTGTAGTGTAGATAATGCCTTCCTATCCTTTCCCTACACTATGAATAATCTTTCCCCGAACTTCAAAATCATTTTTTCAGCACAATAAAGTCTTTCCTAGCACTGTCCATAGCGCCTGCACTAAGTTCACTGGAAAATGGCTGAATCCAAGATGGCTGAGGCTATTTATAGGGCTGTGACATCACAGGCGCTGGCTGGCTGCTGATTGGCTGTATGCATTGCATTGTGGGTGATCCCTCATTCCCAGAGTTCTTTGCAGAGTGAGGGACTACTATTGTGACATAAATAAGTTGAAAATTATGGAACACGCCATGTGTGTGCAATCATTTTTAAGCTTCTCGCCACTATTCCGAAGTGTTGAGAAAAGGGGCTGGTATTAGCATGAGGAGACGAGGTTTCAAAGGGCCCATTAAATTAATTCTAAGTCACAAACTGGCGTAAGTTATAGCTGGAGTATATAACAGCCCTTGGACTGCCAGAGATGAGACTAATTTATTAGAAGGTATTTGCCTCTTAATAAATTAGCTGTATCTCACTCTGGCGCATGGAGGGATCAAGACTGACGTATGGGTACACCAGTGTTAATAAAGGCCCCTCAGTATTCCAGATGTGGTCTTCTTTTTAACAGGTGTTAATAAAGGTCCCTCAGTATTCCAGATGTGATCTTCTTTTTAGCAGGTGTTAATAAAGGCCCCTCAGTATTCCAGATGTGGTCTTCTTTTTAACAGGTGTTAATAAAGGTCCCTCAGTATTCCAGATGTGATCTTCTTTTTAGCAGGTGTTAATAAAGGCCCCTCAGTATTCCAGATGTGGTCTTCTTTTTAACAGGTGTTAATAAAGGTCCCTCAGTATTCCAGATGTGATCTTCTTTTTAGCAGGTGTTAATAAAGGCCCCTCAGTATTCCAGATGTGGTCTTCTTTTTAACAGGTGTTAATAAAGGCCCCTCAGTATTCCAGATGTGGTCTTCTTTTTAGCAGGTGTTAATAAAGGCCCCTCAGTATTCCAGATGTGGTCTTCTTTTTAGCAGGTGTTAATAAAGGCCCCTCAGTATTCCAGATGTGGTCTTCTTTTTAACAGGTGTTAATAAAGGTCCCTCAGTATTCCAGATGTGATCTTCTTTTTAGCAGGTGTTAATAAAGGTCCCTCAGTATTCCAGATGTGGTCTTCTTTTTAGCAGGTGTTAATAAAGGTCCCTCAGTATTCCAGATGTGGTCTTCTTTTTAGCAGGATCACAATCTCTCTCCTCATACTGGTTTCCTGTAGCTATACAACCAAGCATCCTACTTGCTTTCAAAGCCCCCTTACCACACTTTTTGAAACTGCCCCCAAAACGGACAAGAATAGGATATTCTATCTTTTTTGTAGGACTGTGGAACAGAAATACGGATGAGGACAGCATATGGTGTGCTGTCAGTTTTTTTTTTTTGCAAACCCATAGAAATGAATGAGTCTGTGTGCTAAAAATGAGGATCGAATGTGGACTAAAAATACTGTTGTGTGAATGGCTCACAAATGCCGTTGCCGTTTTTGTGGTCTGCAAATTGTGGATCCGCAAAACATTAATACTGGACATGTGTGTTCTGCTATCTTAGCGGGATGACAATCTCTCTCTTCCTACTGGTTTCCTGTAGCTATACAACCAAACATCCTACTTGCTTTCAAAGCCCCCTTACCACCCTTTTTGAAGCTGTCCGCAAAACAGTCAAGAAAACAACATGTTCTATCTTGTTTGCAGGGCCACAGAACGGACATACGGATGCGGACAGCACATCTTTTGCAGCCCATTGAACAGAATCTGCATCTCATGCGCAAAAAATGCAGATCAGATGCGGACAAAAAACACAGTCGTGTGTATGAGCCCTAATACAGAGTTGCCAATATGAGTCAATATGAGTCAAATAGAGGGTTATTTTTCCCCAAGTGCATTATTTTACATTTGAAAACATTGTTTGTCCAGAGGAGTTCAATGTTTTTCCATGTTATGAAATCCCTCCAGGAATATCAACTGTATTAGGGCTCTTTCACACTTGCGTTGTCCGGATCCGACGTGTACTCCATTTGCCGGAATTACACGCCGGATCCGTAAAAACGCAAGTGAACTGAAAGCATTTGAAGACGGATCCGTCTTCAAAATGCGTTCAGTGTTACTATGGCACCCAGGACGCTATTAAAGTCCTGGTTGCCATAGTAGGAGCGGGGAGCGGGGGAGCGGTATACATATAGTCCGCGCGGCTCCCGGGGCGCTCCAGAGTGACATCAGAGCAACCCAAGCGCATCGATGACGTGCCATGCGATCACGTCATCCATGCGCGTGGGGCGCCCTGACGTCACTCTGAAGCGCCCCGGGAGCCGCACGGACGGTAAGTATACTGCTCCCCCGCTCCCCACTAAACTTTACCATGGCTGCCAGAACTTTAGCGTCCCGGCAGCCATGGTAACCATTCAGAAAAAGCTAAACGTCGGATCCGGCAATGCGCCGAAATGACGTTTAGCTTAAGGCCGGATCCGGATCAATGCCTTTCAATGGGCATTAATTCCGGATCCGGCCTTGCGGCAAGTGTTCAGGATTTTTGGCCGGAGCAAAAAGCGCAGCATGCTGCGGTATTTTCTCCGGCCAAAAAACGTTCCGGTCCTGAACTGAAGACATCCTGATGCATCCTGAACGGATTTCTCTCCATTCAGAATGCATTGGGATAATCCTGATCAGGATTCTTCCGGCATAGAGCCCCGACGATGGAACCCTATGCCGGAAGAAAAGAACCCAGGTGTGAAAGAGCCCTTACACACTTTGTGTCAAGGGCAATATGGCAAACCTTACCTCCGAAACCTTCTCCTTTGTCACTTTTTTGTCCCATGCCACGAAAATATTAAAAAGAAATAGGACCCAGGACAGACCATTAACAGAGTCACCCTATCCATTTCCTGAACCTGGTACTGCAGCTCAGTCAGCACTATTCACCTCAGAATAAGGCTTAGTTCACACGAACGTTTTTTTTTTGCGAATGTACGGGCCTTTTTTTGTGTTCCGTATACGGTCCATATACAGAACCATTCATTTCAATGGTTCCGCAAAAACACTGAATGTGTTCCGTATGCATTCCGTTTCCGTATTTCCGTTTTTCCATTCCGTTGAAAGATAGAACTTGTCCTATATTTGGCCGCAAATCACGTTCCGTGGCTCCATTAAAGTCAATGTGTCCGCAAAAAAAACGGAACACATACGGAAATGCATCTGTATGTCTTCCGTATCTGTTCCGTTTTTGCTGAACCATCTATTGAAAATGTTATGCCCAGACCAATTTTCTATATGTAATTAGTGTATACTGTATATGCCATACGGAAAAACGGAACAGAAACGGAAACACAAGAGAACTCAAAAACTGAACAACGGATCCGTGAAATACAGACTGCAAAAAACTATAAAAGCCATACGTTCGTGTGAACTAGGCCTAATGTAGGGGCACTTGTATTTAGTGGATGTGCCATCTACACATAGTCTTTCATCTTGATTCCTTCTTACAGTCATAGTTTTGCCTAATGCAGCCTTCATTTCCCAATATGCCTCTGGTCTGACAGGGAGGACAGAATCTCATCTCACTTTACTGTCTAATGAACTTCTGTCCCCTAACTCACAATGCAGAGTCTCCGTTTTGTCCTATGTGATGCAGCTTCACACTGCTTTGTAGGATAAGTTTGTCAAAAATGTTTCAAATAAATTATCATAAAACTTAAAACTAAACTTTCAAAAAAAATAGAGTTGAAACTTGTGACCACAGATGAAGGAAGCTGATATTATATGTCACTCTTTGAAATGTTGTATCTTGGTGATGAAATAATATTTCAAAAATGACCTTTTCTATTAAGGCTATGATAAAGTCATGTTCCATTAAAAACTAATTTAGCAATATTTTGACAAAATAACATGAAATGTCTTTCAAAAATGACTCAATGCTTAACCTATAACCTTAATCCCATTGCTAACATTTGGCTTCAGTGAAAAAGAAAAACAGCACCAGAGCCAAAAAGTTTCTTCAAGTTAGTGCTGCTTTTCTGGTGTTCATCAACAGAAGTGCTATTATTGCTTATAAACCACCATCCTGTCTACTGTACACGTTACACTACTAGATCTCAAAAATATGGAGATCACAATGTTTCACCTACTGTTGGTTTCCTCTATTACAGAGGTGGCCAAATTTCCTGTGAGCCAAACAAACTTTGTTCCACTCTTCTAAGGCTTGTTTCACATTAGTGTTATATGTCTCTGGCACTGTTCGCTGGCCACATTTACAATAATGGGATCAGGGGTGGACTGGGAACTAAAAGTGGCCCACAAATTTTTTTTTTAAGTGGCCCCGTGTTTCAGGTGGGTCCAAATTGACAGAATGCAGGGCAAGATAATTAGGCAGGGCCAATATATTTAGGCAGGGACAACTGTATCGCTGTCCTGAGGACATCAATACAGTTGAATTCAGGAAGGCACCTCCATCTCCATAATAGAGAATCAGATCACTATGAACCTGGCTGGTGGCCATGAGGAGGGCTTTGGCATCAGCCCACAGGGAAATTTCCCTGTAGGGTCTATGGTCAATCCGCCCCTGAATGGGATCCGGTAGAGACCTGGCCGCTACCCGTCAAATATGTCAGTATTAAGTCGGAAAAAAACTTCTACACACAGCGTTTTTAAATCCTATATCAACCAGACCTATTATCAGGCACTCTAATAAGTTAGAAGGGAAAATAATAGCGTTCTTAATACAGAATACTTAGTAAAATAGAAATGGAGGGGTTAAAAAAATTAATAATAATTTAACTCAGCTAATCCACTTGTTCGCGCAGCCCAGCTTCTCTTCTGTCTTCTTCTTTGATGACCAGGAGGAAAAGGAACTGTGGTGACGTCACTGCGCTCATCATATGGTCAGTCACATGATCCATCACCATAGTGATGGATCATGTGATGGACCATGTGATGAGCGCAGTGACATCACCACAGGTCCTTTTCCTCCAGGTCCTCAAAGAAGAAGAAGACAGAAGAGAAGCTGGGCTGCGCGAACAAGTGGATTAGCTGAGTTAAATTATTATTAATTTTTTAACCCCTCCATTTCTATTTTACTAAGTATTCTGTATTAAGAACGCTATTATTTTCCCTTCTAACTTATTAGAGTGCCTGATAATAGGTCTGGTTGATATAGGATTTAAAAACGCTGTGTGTAGAAGTTTTTTTCCGACTTAATACTGGCATATTTGACGGGTAGCGGCCAGGTCTCTACCGGATCATCTACTTGTTCGTGCAGCCCGTCTTCTCTTCTGTCTTCTTCTTTGATGACCAGGAGGAAAAGGAACTGTGGTGACGTCACTGCGCTCATCATATTGTCAGTCACATGATCCATCACCATAGTGATGGATCATGTGATGGACCATGTGATGAGCGCAGTGACATCACCACAGGTCCTTTTCCTCCAGGTCCTCAAAGAAGAAGACAGAAGAGAAGCCGGGCTGCGCGAACAAGTGGATGAGGTGAGTTTAAGTATTTTTTTTTTTTAACCCCTCCATCCCTATTTTACTAAGCATTCTGTATTAAGAATGCTATTATTTTCCCTTATAACCATGTTATAAGGGAAAATAATAAAATCTACACTACACCTAACCCAAACTCGAACTTCTGGGAAGAAGTCCGGGTTCGGGTATGGGTGCCAAACATGCCAATTTTTCTCACACGCGTGCAAAACTTATTAAAACGCTTTGCACGCGTGGGGAAAATCACACATTTTCCCGCAACGCACCCGCATGTTTAACATTGGCCAAATGGATCTGTCTTGAACACCATTTAAAGTCAATGGGGGGCGGATCCATTTTTCATTGTGTCAGTGAAAACGGATTTATTTGCCTCCGCATCTTCAGGCAGCGTTTTGGTGTCCACCTCCAGAGCGGAATGGAGACTGAACTGATGCAAACTGATGCATTCTGAACGAATCCTAATCCATTCAGAATGCATTAGGGCAAAACTGACCCATTTTGGACTGCTTGTGGGAGCCCTGAACAGATCTCACAAATGGAAACCAAAACGACAGTGTGAAAGTAGCCTAAGGATCCTGTTTCCTGGAATGGCTGATATGTAGCTTGTATGTATGTGTGAGCGAATATATTACAATTGCAGAACTCTGCAAAGAATTCCATAAAGCTAATATTAGTATGTGCACCAACTGTGGGCAGCCTGTTCCTGAAGACAATGTAGGAGATGTCTGCAGCATTGCCTCCCAGCTGAAGGTCTCCAGTGGAGAAGCTTTCACTCAGGTTCTTTCTGCTCATATATCTCTAAGACCTCGTTTACCTACAACTCCTTTTACCTTATCTCCTGCCTCATCTAATCTGGATGTGGACTTTGTCTGTGTGATTAGGAGGATTCTGAAGATCTTTGTTTAAGGATGGCATACCTTCATTATTAAAAGCTGTGCTAGCTTACCTTGAAATGGTTGCACCTAGAGGGGATAAGCCCAAAATGGATTAAAAAACAACAAAAAACAGGGTATTTTCTGATGATTTTCTGAAAGGGATGTATGGCAGAAGTGTGGTCCCAGCCAGACAGGTAACATTGGGAGCTAGATTATAGCAGTGTGTTACAGGTCCTACAGTCTCAGCTCAGCAGGGAAACCCTCCTAAGGTAATAGTCTGGGGCCAGTCTGGCTGGGAAGACTTTTTTTTGTGGCAGTCAGTTATTCCCTGTCAGGGAACTTCTAGTCAGAAAGATTGTTTCCCTGCTGAAACATAGTAATTCCTTGTCTATGGCAGAGTGCAAAGCGCCTTTGGCTTCAGTTTCCTAGTGACGTAGGGATTGCTTCCCCATGAAGTCTCGCTTAATCACTAAGATTGGGGGTCCATTTACAGAACCATATCCAATTTTGCGGACCACAAGTTGCAGATCCATAGGACACGGATGCCGTGTCCATTCTGCATTTGCAGTTCAGAACATCCTGCCCTATGATGGTAATGCCCCTTTTTGTCCTCAATATGGACAAGGTTGGGACATTTTCTATGTCTTTTTCGGGGCCACGGAATGGATGTGCAGATGCGGACTGTACACTGTGCTGTCCGTGTCTCTCAGTCCCATTGTATTAATGAGTCGGAAATAAAAAATTCATTCGTGTGAATGGGCCCTGAATAGCGTTGAGCAAACCCAAAGTCCGTACCGAACTTTACGATTTTTGGTACCCGGACCCGAACCCGAACTTTGCCGGAAAGGTTCGGGGTCGAGTTCGGTGTTCGGGCATTTAATAAAGCTTGTTGAAAGGCAGCTAATCAACAAGCTTTTAAGCTGTGTGCCCTTAGAAGCCATCACAGCCATGCCTACTAATGGCATGGCTGTGATTGACCGGTGCATCATGTGACCCAGCCTCTATATAAACTGGATCACGTGTAGCATCGCCCATCAGCTCTCAGTAGTGAAGGGACAGAAAGCAGGCAGCTGAACTGAGGGACAGTGTTAGTGCGATTTTTTTGTGTGTGGGTGCAATGCAACATTGTACTTTATACCCCTGAGACACAAATATAATAGGTAATCCATCTGTTGGTTAGGTGCACGTCATATACCCATTTATTGCGTGAAGTACACCTGCACTGCATACGTGACAGGGAAAATAATATAGTTAACGTGTCTGTTAGTTCAGTGGGTGACCTGAAAAAATGAGGAGAGCATCAAATAAGGGACGTGACCCTGGTCGTGGTGCTGCTGGGGTTGGTGGAGCTCCTGTTTCAGGGAGAAGACGTGCTCGATCTGTGCAAGCTACACGCCCAAATTAAACACCTAGGCCCAAATAACAGTGTACGAATAGTGAGGCTAGAACAAGTAGAGGCGCTAGTAGATTGGGTGGCGGACAGTGCCTCCAGTTCCTTCACATTGTCTCCCACCCGGTCCTACGGTTGCCACCCATGCGGGAGGGACCCGGACAGTCTGGGTTTGTAATCCTGTGCCCGGGTACAAACCTTTCTCAGTCCCGGGCACAGCGATCAGCTGGGAGTGATGCGATGCTAGCCCAGGGCAGTGCTGACTTCAGACACGCCCTCCCTCCCTTCTGTTCGGGTTTGGCTTTAAGAAAAGGTGGCAACCCTACGGCCGGTCCCCTGCTGAAAGCACAGAATTTGCACCTGCAGCCCATGGGCATCTGTCTTTCACCTTATCCCCTTGCAAATCATCAAAGCAGTCTGAGCCCCAAGTCATTCAGCAGTCTCTTATGCTTTTTGATGACTCTTCTGGCAGGGTTTCCGAGGGCCGTCCACATAGCCCTGCTCCAGAAGTGGAAGAGATTGAGTGCACTGATGCCCAACCACTTCTGTTTCAGGATGAGGACATGGGAAGACCACCGCAGCGCATCTCTAATAATGATGAAACACAGGTGTCAACTGCTTGGGCTTTCTGCAGTGTGCAGACCGGCAAGGAGGGCAGGGTTGAAGAGTGGGTGGAAGATGATGTGGAGGATGATGAGGTCCTAGACCCCACATGGAATCAAGGTCATGCAAGTGACGTGTGCAGTTCGGAGGAAGAGGTGGTGGTCACACAGCACCAGCCACACAGCAAAAGAGGGAGCAGGGTGCAAAAGCAGAGTGGCCGTCCCCTAGCCAGTACTCCTGCTACTGCCCACTGCACCCAGGGACTGAGCACACCAAAGCCAGCTCCAAGAGCTCCCTAGCATGGCAGTTCTTCAGACAATGTGCTGACGAAAAAACGTGAGTGGTTTGCACGCTGTGCAATCAGAGCCTGAAGCGAGGCATAAATGTTCTGAACCCGAGCACCACCTCCCAAACACTGGAGAGAAAGAGAAAGTACCACCCTACCCACCCACGATCCCTGGCCCTGAATGCCACCATTTCAAAATTTCGGCCTATGCAATGCTGTCATTCCGTCTGGTGGAGAAAAACTTATGGCGGTGGTGGTACCACAATACATGGTTCCCAGCCGCCACTACTTTTCCAGGCAAGCCATCCCCACCCTGCACAAACAAGTGGCGGACAAAATTTGATGTGCACTGCACAACTCCATCTGTGGCAGGGTCCACATAACCACCTATACATGGACCAGTATGCACGGGCAGGGACGTTATATCTCCCTAACTGCACACTGGGTAAATGCAGTGGCGGCAGGGGCTGCAGAAAGTGCGGTCCAACTGTGCTCACTTTTAGCGTTCTCACCCTGCTTCTGCTCGCCTGTCTGCACTGCAGCGTAACTTCGGCCTTCCCGAACTCCACATTGCACATGCTGGAGAGACTGTGCGAGCAGCAGCAGGCGATAGTGGAGCTTCAGCTGCAGCATGCACGGGTGCGTCACTCTGCGGAACAGCACCATTTCACCACCAACGAGTGGGCCTCTATGCGGGACATGTGTGCCGTTTTGCGCTGTTTCGAGTACTCCACCAACATGGCCAGTGCCAATGACGCAGTCCTCAGCATTACAATCCCACTTCTATGTCTACTTGAAAAAACTCTTCGGGCGATGATAGAAGAGGATGTGGCACAGGAGGAAGAGGAGGAGGGATCATTTCACGGTTATCAGGCCAGTCATTCACAAGTGGCTCGGCCGGTGTTTTTTTTTATCACCAACAGATTCACAGGTACACAATTGTCCAGCCATGGCACAGTTCTGGAGGATGAGGAGGTGTAGGATGATGATGAGGAGGAGGAACCATGTTCACAGCAGAGTGGCACTCAAAGCAGCTCATGGGCATCACTGGAGCGTGGCTGGGGGGATGCAGAGGACACAGACGATGCACCTCCCGCAGAGGACAGCTTGTCGTTGCCTCTGGACAGCCTGGCACACATGAGCGACTATTTGCTGAAGTGCCTGCGCAACGACTGCCGCTTTTCCCACATTCTAACCACTGCTAGTTACTGGGTGGCCACCCTGCTACAAGGACAATGTGCCATCCTTAATTCTGTCACTATAGCGTGATCAGAAGATGTGTGAGTACAAGCGCATGCTGGTAGACTCACTGCTGATGGCATTCTCACCTGACAACGGGGGCACAGTGGAAGCACAAGGCGAAGGCAGAGGAGGAGGATGATGTCACCAACCCAGCTGGGGCGCCGCCAGCACTTCAGAAGGGAGGGTTAGCATGGCCAAAATGTGGAAAAGCTTTGTCATCAAGCCACAACAACCAGCACCACAAGCTGATATGGAAGTCTTAGCAGGAGGCAGCATTTCAGCAACATGGTGGAACCGTACATGTGCACAGCCTACACGTACTAATTGATGGATCTGCCTCATTGAACTTCTGGGTCTCTAAATTGGGCACATGGCCTGAGCTTGCCTTTTACCTCTTGGAGGTATTGGCCTGCCCTGCAGCCAGTGTATTGTCCGAACGTGTATTCAGCATGGCAGGGGGGTGATCACAGACAAGCGCAGCATTAAAATGAACCAGACATGGATCCCACAGGACTTGTCTGTACCTTGTGCAGAATAGACATGTATACCGGCCTTACCCAGCCATTGTTATACTACAGCGCACTTTCTCTTTGTTTTCTTTTTTATATTTCCCAATGTTTTGGGGTCTTCCCAAATTTATAAAAAAAAAATATATATAAAAATAATAAAACTACAAAAATAGTGTTGGCTACCTCCTCCTCCACCTACAAAGCCACGTCCACCGCCTCCTCAACCTCCTACACCACATTGACCTCCGCCTCCTAGTTCAAAGATCATTGTTTTTTTATTTATTTTTATTCTATGTTATTTTAATTAATTTCCCTATCCACATTTGTTTGCAGGACAATTGTCCTGCTCTTACCCATATTTGCTTCCTTTTGCAGCCCTCTAGCCTTTTCTATGACTTTTTTAGAGCCATTTTAGTGTCCCAAAGTTTGGGTCCCCATTGACTTCAATGGGGTTCGGGGTCAACTTCAGGTCCCGAACCCGAACTTTGCGGTGTGATGAATTTCGGCAGAACCTGGCAAACCCAAACCTCCAGGTGTTCGCTCAACCCTAGCCCTGCATGTTCCTCTGAGTTCCTCTGAGTTTCAGGACTTCACAGGGAAATCTTGACCTCTTTCTCAGAAAATGTCTGGGGTCTTTTTAAGAGTGTATGCAGTGCCAAAGTCACAGGTAAGATGGAGGCTAGATCTGACATGTCTAAACAAATATCTCCCGGAAGAAATTTATGATGTGAATTTATGTTCTGTTATCAACATTTGCCAGCAGGACAATTTTATGGCCATCACTCACCAGGGTTTCTCATCTTCAATTTACTGACCTTTGGTTTATCATCATAGCTTGGTGTTTTTGCTAATTTAGTTTTGGCACTAAGTTCAGCCCTTAGCTTCCTGTTAGACTCCAGAAACTGGTTGCTTAAGCTCTGACAGGAGTGGATCCAGAAATCAAGGTAGATGTGAGATCTAAGGTCCCATCACCAAGTGCCAGTCAGGACCCAGCAGAGTAACTAGAAATAACTGGACCCCACAGCAAATATTTGAACAGCCCCCCCCCATGAAACCACCACTCCTTTCTCTAGTCAAGATCGCTATCAGATCAGGCCAGGCATCCGCTCTGTCTACAAATATATACTGTGCTTTCCTGACTTCTTCCATAGAAGCCACAACATGGGCATTAGTATACGTTGCAAACCAGCATTGTTTCAGGAAGAAACCAATGTTTATCAAGTCTGGTTCATCTTCTGGTGATCAAGCTAGAAACGCGGGAAGACATGTTTTGATGGCTTTGTCCGAGAAATACTGAACAAGGTACATTATTCTGCCCATTCCAATAATTCTGGTCAGGACATACACTTCCACATTCTTTTAGTTCAGGGGAGATTGTCTCCTTAAGAGATGTATCTGTGATCCAATATCAGAGACCTGGGAGAAATATATCTAGCTCTTCATTTAGGGCAGGCTCAAGAATTAATCAGTGGTGGAGCAAAAATATCGCCACCGTATGCTATATCAACAATTGACAAAGGTCTTGCTCTGATCCACGGAACAGTCAATACAGTCAAATTATGACTTGAGCAGTGGAATGTCAAACTGTAGACAGCCATCCACATTCAGGGAATGTTCAGGTAAATCTGTTAAGTAGGTCACAGTTGAAGTCTCAAAGACTATTTTTAACAGATTGTGTGCAGATTGGGTATCCCCATTCAGATGCAATAGGGACAGCCTCCAATACAAAGCTCAAGAAGTTCTGCTCCCTGAATCCAGGGGATCCACCAGAAAGAATAGATGGCCTGTCTTTCAGTAGGGAAGGAATTTTTCATCCAAATGTTCCTCCAGAGTCTCAGCCATAGTCATAGTTCTCATCTGGCCAGGAGGGCATGAGTCCCTCACTGGCTACAAGTTTCCAGAAGAAATTATAGGATATACAGTCCTGTCAGATGTTCTGGTTCAAGCTGGCCTAGAGTATCCACACCAGAGATGTTTTAGCTTACAGCCTGGAATCTGACGGTTTAGGACTGAAGAAAGGCTTGCAAGAGGTGGTGGTGGAAACTTTGTAGAATCCTGATCTGTCTGAAGTCTTACATTTTTTTTACAGGAAGGTTTCCAGTTTGAGTTAAAACCTTCACACTGTAAGAGTGCATTTCATGGCTGCCACTGCTCACATAGATGGAGCCTTCGTGAATTCATTCACTTTTTAATGTTCTTTATTCAATTCAAATCAATCGGTTAAAGGGTTTCTGTCATCAGAATTTTTTTTATGTAGCTGGCTGTCATTAGTGATGTGCTAATGCCAGCAGAACATAACTGTATGACTTATATCTCCCTGCCTGCTGCCGTTCGCGCAAAATAATTACTTTTATAATATGCAAATGAATGGGGCATTGCTGCAGCACCTAGAGGCTCCGTCCTCTCACCGTTTGGCACGCCCTTGTAAAGGTGATTGACATCCTCAGTCTCCTCCATGCCTCGCAAATCGCAGGCGAGCATCTTTCACTCACTGTGCCCTCGCTTAATGCTAAAATGGATGGCACGGGATTTGCCGCGCACGGAGTTAACCGAGGATGTCAATCACCTTTACAAGGGTGTGCCGACCGGTGAGAGGACGGAGCCTCTAGGTGCTAGTGGGGCTAGTGAGGCTCATTTGTATATTATAAAAATCATTATTTAGCGTGAACGGCGGCAGGCAGGGATATATAAGTCATACCGTTATGTTCTGCTGACATTAGCACATCGCTAATGTCAGCCAGCTACATAACGATTTTTCTGATGACAGAAACCCTATTCCAGCCTGGAATCAGGCTGTTCTCCTCAAGACCCTGGTTGAATCTCTATTTGAGCCTCTTACAGAAGCACCACTAAGGTCTGTATCTTGGAAGGTTTTATTTCTGTTGGCAATTGCTTCAGCCAAGAAGGTGTCACACTTTGCAAGCTCTATCATGGGCCATATCTGAAAGTACATCAAGAAGTCTTGATTTTAAGGTTGATGCCCTAAACAAGATGTAACGGACCGTTTCAGCGGACAAGGGGTTAAGATCCGTTTATGCGATATGCCCCTTTCCGAGAGACAGGCACAGCTACTGCAGAACACCAACCTCCCGAACTGGATACAAAATAGCACTCCAAACTGGAACCTCGCAAGTAGCTGTCAGCAGGCGAACAGGAAAAGCATTCAGTCGGCTTACACTCCTGGCAATCAGTCTCCAACAGCATACAGGGAATCCCCCCAATAACGAGACAAGGCTCCGTCTTGAGGGTCAGCAGTGATCTGATGTGCTGGCACACCCAGCCTAGTTTTTATTACAGTTTTGCAAATACAGAACAGATACAACATATCCCCACAATGCATCATGGTTTCCTCCGCTCTGTCCCGGAGACGACCGAAGACAATCCAATTATCTCTCAGGACAAAGGGGAGATCACCAATACACATGTGGAGACAACAGCACAGACATCACCATTTAAACACACAATGGCACACCCCCACAGCAAACACAGACATTTAACATATCCCCAGATAGCTCAAGTCTGAGTGCATATCATTAGGCGAATGGCACTCAGAATACACGAATACAATAATATTAGCTATCTGGGTGCCCTCACATAACATAAAATTTTATAAAACATATCACAGGAACCCCAAAACATGCAATAACCCCATAACCAATATATCCTCGGAACCGGGGGATCTGGGTGAACCACATGTCCAAAATTCACCCACATCCGTTCAGTAGTTTGGAAGATACAGTTACACTGAAAATATGCAAGTTATACAGAAAATAGTCACTAATAAATGTGTCCCCTGTTTGGTAGTTTCAAACTACTGAATGATGTCTCTGTGCACCAAATACAGGCAAGATAGCACCGTGTGGAAAGTCAGAACAGTGTCTGTGAGGTAAAATGGCCGCTATCTATTGTTCTCACCATGTGCTTCATCCAAGCAAGTAAGGCAGAGGATGCAATCCAGGGACAGAGGGCTCCGTCCCAAGTGCCTTAAGACCCAATTACTTATGGGGCCATAATCCCAGGGCAGGAGGCTGGTAAACAGCCCCCTCCAAAACACCGTGGCGAGGTTGGTTTCGCCACACAAGACAAGCTTAATCTACTGGTCATTGGAGAACCAGGATCCTTCAGGTCTGCTGACCAGCTGTTTATAGAGAAGTATAAAAGCCAGCAAGCCTACACTGCTTGGATTAAGAATACTATTAAAGTCTGCTTCTAAATTTCAAGTACTCCAGTTACCAGGTGGAGTTACAGCACACTCAGCCCACTTAATCGCTTGTGCAACGAGCAGCCTCTCCCTTAGGCCCTCTATATATACAACACGTCCCAGGTGTAGGAATGCCGAGTGGTATCGTGCGTCCTCAAATATCCTGTTATATGTGTCACGGTTCTCCTACCTGGATATTGCAAGAAAAATTGAGTCCAGACCTTGTATATAGTTGAACAGCAGCTTTACTTGAATAAACGTTCATCAGAAACAATTTTCAAGCTCTGTCTTGGTATTAGCAGGCTTTAGCATTAAAACTGGCAGGCAACCTCGACCCTGCTACATCTGTTTCTCTCTGGCTTTGCTGTACTGACAGGCTTAAAGGGAACCTATCACTATAGAGCTAAGGACATGGGTTGGTAGATGGCCGCTAGCACATCCGCAATACCCAGTCCCCATAGCTCTGTGTGCTTTTATTGTGTAAAAAAAACGATTTGATACATATGCAAATTAACCTGAGATGAGTCCTGTCCCTGACTCATCTCACGTACAGGACTCATCTCAGGTTAATTTGCATATGTATCAAATCGTTTTTTTTACACAATAAAAGCACAGAGAGCTATGGGGACTGGGTATTGCAGATGTGCTAGTAGCCATCTAACAACCCATGTCCTCAGCTCTATACACAAAATCCCAGTGAGTTTCCCTTTTAATAGAATCTTTTCTTTCTTCTTGATGCTGCACTTTTTCTCAGTATTTTCTGTCTCTAAATTAGGCCACGGAACTTTCCTGCTGGCTCCTGAGGCTCTAAGCTTTAGCCTCCATGGCCAGCAGAGCTTAGGGTGCTCTGGCTAGCTTGGGCACGTCCAGCAGAGACATGCCCCTGCACCTGTCCCCTAGCAGGGGGTAAGCTAGACTAACTGGACTTCTGCCCCACCCTTCCTGCAGGAAGTGGGACTTGCCCACTTCTCTCTAGAGGAGGGTTAGAATCAAATGGAAGGTTCCATTCTATCTAAATGTAGCTCTGCCATATTTTCTGCCACCTGCTGGTGAAGCAGGCACATTACATTTGAACATAACAGTTGCAAACAGATTAGGAATGCACAGTGTGGAGGACCTGGAATACAATGCATAGATGACATTAATGTTAGCAGAAGCCGGGTGCAGGAGTGGTAACATCACTCTGGGGTGTTACACTTGGACAGAGGAAAGAGGGAAAAAAAAGGCCAACCAGCCTTTGACAGACAATTGTTTAATACTGCTTTTCAAATCCCTTTGTGTGTGCTGCCTGAAGGACGATAAGGAAAGTCTAAATTTGCTTACAGAAATGTATCTTTCCTTGAGTCCAAAGGCAGCATATATATCCCTGCCTGAAAAAGACATTGGTTGGAAAAAACACGTCTGCCTAGTAGGTGTGCACTCCTTTATAGGGGGTTAATTAGTCTGATTTACTAATGATTTATCATCTCTCCCTGATGGGAGCAGCAAGATATTAACCCTTTGTGTGTGCTGCCTTTGGACTCAAGGAAAGATACATTTTGGTAAGCAAATTTAGACTTTAGTATGTCAACAGCAATGTATACAGTAGTTTGGTCGCAGCCAGGTGATGTCCAATAGGTGCTGTAATTTTTTCCAAATAACTGCTGGAATTTTTGTACCGTAGAAAGATAACAATGAAACAAGTCCTTTTGGAGAGTAAATGCTTTATATTCTAGTGCTGGCAAAAGAAACATTACTTTGTATTTACAAATTATCCTTGATTAGCAAAATTCTTAAAGCACAAAACAATATTTACAGCTAGAGATGAACAAATTGATTTTAAACAAATTGGATTTGTCACAAATTTCACAAAAATTCTTCTTCTAAACAAATCTAAAACAAAACAGCAACTGACATTTTTAATACACAATTAAACATATTTTAGTGAATCAATAGCATTTCATAGTATGGTTGCAATCCGGGGATGTCCAATTAGGCCTGTAGTTTTTCCGGAAAAAAAAAATCTGTTGTGTCAGATATATTGAGCAGAAATCTTAATCAATATCCTTAATCAAAGCCTTTATACACATTACATTTAAAGATGGGTATATGGAGATTCGGGTAGCCATCTTGTCTGTTTTCTGAAAGGGCAGTGTTAGTTCAAGCTTTCTCAAGACGGAGAATCACTAACTAAAAAGCTAGGAATGCTTGCATAAGCAATTCCCAGGTCGTAAATTGAATAGGGAAGATAGAAACGTACCATAAAAAATGCAGACCAGCCTTTGAAAACAATGGACTAAATGTGTTAGTTTTTTTTTTTCCATCCCAATTAATAGAAGGGGGTACATTTTATATTCATTGTATGGAGTATATAGCTATAAAGTGATTGTATTTTGTATTATATATTCTATCCTATATGTTGTTCTATGAAACTGAAATCAATTAGAATTCATTATTGGTAATCCAAATATATTCTTTGATTGTAGAGAATTAGGTAAGGTTTCCAAGATAGTCCCTGAGTGTGTGAAAACATTGGGAGTTAATTATCTCTTGGCTCAAGAATGTGTAGATAAGGGAGTGAAGTGTTTGGAAAGCGTTTGTCTCAGGTCGTATATTTTTTAGGTAGACTGTCTGATGGTCAGTATATCTAAGTGTCTTCCTTAGTAAGTTGATTTGTAATTACACCAACTCTTACATAGAACCCTAGTGCCCCCTTGTGGTAGATTTGTAGTAAGAAAAAGGGGATGATATAATTCAAAATGATGTCATAGTCGTGTGGAAGACCAAGTCAAGCCCCTTTTCAGGAGAGAGATAAAAGATAGCATGAGGGGAGACAGGGGAGAGCCACTACAATCAGAAGGAAAGAAAGAAAGAGAGCCATTATAACACCCAAGAAAAAGACACACAAGATAGAGGAAAGATCAGAGGAAAAAGAAGACTTGACCTGACTTCATTGCTACTATTACCCCTAAACAGCCACACATCTCCTGCCTTGTCAGTAAGGTTCTTCCTCCAAACTGTACTGCTGCTGCCCCCCCTCAAAAAAGGATGAATTTTTGTTCTTGTTCAGAATAAGTTCTTGCTTCTTCTAATATTAGCATGTGTATGTGTGTTTAGACATAATTTTGGACAATTATTCAGAACAAGCTATTGCTTCTTTGGATACTAATGTGTGTGCATAAACACAAGCCGGCATCTGCCCCATAAGGCATAATTTGTAGGTGTTCAGAACAAGCCACTTTTTCTTCTGATACTAGCATTTGTGTGTGTAAACACTGTCACACATCTTCAAATATTTTGGTCTGCTTGTTCAGAACAAGTTACTCTTTTTATTTTTGCATGTGTGTTTAAACAGCGGCAGACATCTGCCTCCAGGAAGGGATAATATATATATTGTTTTTAATTTAAAAAGCATAACTCTGGCGGCACAGCTCAGTGTGTTTTTAAACAGCTTGTTTGGTAACACCTTCAAACATGCATTTACCCATATCTATATAAGTCAGTGTCACTCTGAAATTATTAACTATTGCTGTCTGTTCATTTAAGAGCTTGAAAGGGTAGAGACAGAGAGAGAGAAAAATAATTTTACGAAGTCAAAAAAAGAAAGTCAAAAGAGAAAAGAATGAGTCCTAGGGGGGTCCAGAGTGTCATTCATCAAAGGTCAGGCCAATTTGAGAACTTACTTTTGATTCAGGCATAATCGCTTCAGACCTAAATCAACATTTTTTACTGATTTGTTAGAATTGGACTCAAAACGAATCATTTCAAGAAATTAGCACATCTTTATTTACAATACATAATACCTCAAGCTGACCATAGATATAATAGATGAGATGTAGCAATTGATATTGTGAATTAATGGCTAATGACACCTTTGGGGACTTTTTTTATTCTTGCATTCTACTCATTTCGTAATTGATCTTAACTAAATATTATCAGCAGTTTTTGTAATGCAGGGGTTAAATTTCAGTCTATTCTCTTTCTGTTTACTCTGAGTCTCATCAGATGATGGCTCATGTATAGCTCTTATTTCTGATCTCCTGACCTTATAAACCCTCAACAATTAGTCATAATGAGTAGTTATAAGGTCAGGAGATCAGGGATAGGAACTCTACCTGTTCTGTCAACAGTAAACAAAATGAGTAAACAGAACGTGACAGTCTGCAAATATACAATAAAATTTAACCCCTGTATCACAAAGACTACTGAAAATGTATAATAAAAAATACTCCAAATGTGTCCATAGCCTTTATATCTAGTACAAAGCGCTGCACTAGGCATAACATATCAGCTTTACCCGGAGGGTGGCTTTAATGATATAATCGTATTATTGTATTTTATTCATATCATATAGTCATAATGTTTGTGGTGGTAAGCCAAAAGAGTTCTGATCAATAGAGTTTGTTTGTGGGATATCATTACTGTGGCCAACAAAAAGGATTTGTCCAGGGGGGTTAACCCCGCTGGCTCTGCAGGTTCCAGGCCTCCCTGCATCAATATCCAGTCTAACGCAGGACATGTGACCATTGCAGCCAACCACTGGCTGCCACTCTCTTACATGTCACCCATGTGGCATGTCACTGCGCCACACACCACATAGGTGACATGTGACCGCCTAAGCCAGTGATTGGCTGCAACTGTCATGTGCTTCACATGAAACCAGATATTGACGCAGTAAGACCCAGGGTCTGCAGACCCGGCAGGGAAATGTTGGAGCTGGAACCGACAGGTGGGGATCAGGTAAGTAGCATTACCACCATGTGTCTGAAAAAAACATAATAAAGGTGAACAACTCATATAAAGGTAGTCTGTTATGAGATGAGATTAACTCCCCTTCACCATATTAAACAATATTTAAATTTGATTAATACACTTTTGATTCATTTCTTCAAGTACAATATCAGTCAGATTTAAAACTTCTCCCCACTTGTTCAGACACAGTCTTGTCCACAGTATTATAGCAGATATATTCTTGTGCACAGGGGGCAGTTTTGTGGTACTTTTATCCTAGCCTGAAGAGGACAGTATTCATATCCATAGAAAGCAACTTTATAGACTTGTCTTGTCGATAGCAGTCAGTAGTTACTATCTAATTAGGCAACATTTTCATCTCTGTATTAACAATCTATTGGAGAGACACATATATTTGTTTGAGTATACTCTATCAGAGGAAAGAAAGGAAGCGTTTCCATTGCTAAATGTTTTGGAAAGAATCTTTTTTTTTTTTTATGGGATCAACGGTTTAGCAAAAAAACAAAAATAGATGGTCTTTTCAAGGGCATGTTACTGTGTTACTATTTTACACTTCTGCATAAAAGTACATATGTATAATGAGAATACTACAAATATGGCAGAATATGTGTTAAATGGGTTAGGAAATGTCCCAGTGATAGAAATAGTGGAAGTTAGATATTCAGCCTTGGTCACTGTTACCATCGGGATATCACAAGGGTCAGTATTGTGCCCTCTTCTTTTTAATATGTTTATTAATGACCTTGTAAAGGAATGACACAGTAAATGTTTAGTATTTGCAGATGATGCAAATGTTTGTAAGGTAACCAACACAGAAGATTAAAATGTAATATTACAAAGGGATTCGGGAAAGCTGGAGTGAATAAATGGCAAATGAAGTGTGGATAAATGTAAATCTATGTATTCAGAGTTTTGAGTAGAGGTGGCTCACTCCCTGAACAATGAGTAGGATGGGTGCACCTACAGAAAAGATTTCACCCAATCTTCAAAATGGTAACAATATAGAAAAAAGTAGTAGGGCACACCTACAGTTGGGTACACATGGAAGATTTATTATACATTTATTCGTACAACGGTATATAATATCACATAAAAACAAATTAAACAAATATTAGCATGCGGTTACTGCGTAAATAAAAAAGTAAAATCGCTTGAAAAATGTGCAAAATGTCACTGGGTAGAATAATCCTAAAATAGATGCTAATATTTGTTTAATTTGTTTTTATGTGATATTATATACCGTTGTACGAATAAATGTATAATAAATCTTCCATGTGTACCCAACTGTAGGTGTGCCCTACTACTTTTTTCTAAAATGTAAATCTATGCACTTAGGCTGGGGAAAGATGATGTACAATTATACACTAAATGGCAAAACACAGGAAAGAACTGCCCCAGAAAAAGACATGAGGATAATAAATTTTACTGCCAGTTCAAGTCAGCTGCTGCTAAAGGAAATATAAATATGGGATGCATCAAAAGAGGTGTAAATGCTCATGACAAAAACATAGATTGCCTCCATACAAACCACTTTTCAGACCACACATGGGATATTGTGTGCAGTTTCGGCACCTGTGTATAGCTGGACTAGAGAGGGTGCAGAGGAGGGTGCTCAAGGTAAGAAAGGGAAGTAGTGAATTGCTTAGGGGTGATCTAATAACCAAGTACAAGTATATAAACAGTACAGAGACTTGTCTAATGATCACTGGATTGCCACAGCTTCTTCAAACAGCTGATTGGCGAGATACCTTGGAGTCAGACCTCCACGATCAAATATTGATGAGGATAGGCAATCAATGTCAAAACCATGGACAATACCTTTTAAGTGCACTAGATTTCTGGTGAATAGACATTAATTCAGTTATTTATTTTTAATATTTTTAGTTGCTAAGGAATTTTTCCCTCTAATATGGTGTACTTGGAAAATCTTAGTGTTTTTTTTTTCTTCCTCTGAATTAAGTAGGAACATAGATTGAAAGTGATTTTTTTTTTTATGTACCATAACTGTTTACATGGACAGTTAATACAGCGGTGAAAATCAAACCTTAGTTTTGTAGAATTGATTGTTAGTTGGGCATGAAAAGAGATATTTCTGAAGTCTTTATTCATTCAGAAGATTGCATTCATGAGCACAGCAGATGACTTCTAAGTCATTATGGGAGATTCAGAATCAAAAGGCTAGGATAAAGTAGTTAGGGTAAAGAAAGGATTTTTTTCTACTAGCATGTCCATGTCATATGATGTCTCCCACCTCTCAACATGCACTTGTCCATTTTATATAACTGGAAGCCATCATACAATCAATCCACCCTTTTGTTGGGTCCTGAGAAGATAGATGCTATGAAAAATCTTCACCTGGTGTCCTAGGTTGACTCAATGGAGAAGACAGCTGTAAGATGCATCAGTTAACTGGGCCCATCTTCTCCATTCAGTTTAACATGTAAGTTGGATAAACAGTTATGGAGACCCCCATCAAGAGCACAACACCTGCACATCAAGAAGATAAGACCAACCTATCATGAGGGATATATAACGCTAGATGTTTCTTTGTAAGTCATCTTCCATTTTCAACATCAGATCTCACCATACATAAGCAACATGTTGTTTTTATTTGAGATCAGTTCAGTAGATATTTCCCTAGATATGTTGATTTCTTGATATATAATACAATATTCTTCTGTTTTAAAGTTCAGTTGTGGGAACCCTCACCATGTGGTCTTGACAAATGTTCTCCAGAATGTTGAACTTAGACCCAAAGCTCTGAAGACTTGATGGGTTAACACTACTTCCTGGGATGCTTATGGATTCCAGAGAAGAAGCATGAGAAAGTTCTCCCTCCTCGGCATACACATGAGGCTTGTAAATGTAATGTGTGTTCATTTGGGCATGTAATTTCTGCAGAAAAAGCAATGCTTAGAATAAATGCCATGAATGTAGTGTATAATTGTGTTACATCAGAAACTAGAGACAACAATCATCTCAGGACCATAGCAATGGTGAGTGGATGCAGAGGTTGCAATTGTACCTGGTCCTGGTGCTTGAAGAGGCCCAAAGACCTCCCTTCCACATAAGAAGACAACAGCATTATAAGCGGAACATGGTAGGTACAGAGCTACACGTTATCCCTCTGATTTTAATTGGGTTCAAGTAATCTCTTTGTTTTACTGGATGTTATATTAAAAGTGCAAGCAGGGGTGGACTCGTCATAGACCCTACAGGGAAATATCCTGGTGGGAAGATGCACAGGGGGCCACCTGTGCTCTTTTCATGCCATCTGTGTATATAACGATCTGATGCTCTCATCTGTGTACATAACGATCTGATGCTCTTAGCATTAATTAATGCTAGGAGAATCGGGTATTTATACACCTGGTCAACAGTCACAGGTTCCATCCTGAATTCAGTTGTATCACCATCCTTAGGAAGGGTATACAGTTAAATACTGCAGCAGGGGAGGCAGTATTTTGTGCTGCAGTGTGGCATTTGGTTTTGTTATTTTGTGGTCTACTACAGTATTGCTGGACTGCTTGTGTTACCCCATCTTCAGTCAATTTGAATCCTCCTACAACATGGGACCATTTCTAGGTTTTTTTCAGGGCCACTTTAAATTCCCAGTCCGCCCCTGGGTGCAAGGCTTAGAAAAGTTAGTAAGTAATTTGATCTTAGATCTGAGAGAATGCAAAAATAAATGCGTCAAAACTAACTCAGGTCTTAATATTTATGAAAATATTGGTTTTGGGAACTTATCCTGTACAATTACTAGCTCCCAACTCAACCAGATGGACAATTTCCAGGTAGAATTGGAGGCTTTGGTTCTCATAAGCTTTATGACCCCATCCATGGACCCCATATACAGTCTGCCTTAACTGCACCAGAATGAGGGCTCACTAGCTTTACATTTCTTGTTTTCTTGGGGTCACTCATTGCTATACTCCCACCAATATTATTATTTTTCACAGTAGGTACTATGCTTACTATCCTAATTACTGTCAGTATTTATATAAATTTTTTCCTGGAAATCAATTGCTTGGATTTTGTGCGAGGTCTTGATTCTTTCTTCCATCCTTTTATCTGTAGCAGTTTGCTGGAGACACACTTTAAGAAAGCATTTCCCAGTATAAAGACAGTAATTTCTTAGTGCAGAATCATAATTTTTTTCTGCCTGCTGATTTATGTTTTTAGAGATCGGGGAGCTATCATTAAATGCTTAGAATATAATGCAGCCTCTCTTATCCAGCTTATAGTTTTAACTCTCAAATTTATGTAACAAGATAAAGATTTCATTCATTATTAGCGAATAAGATAAAGAGGAAAACTCAACTGTCTAAATGGCGTATGTCACATTGTGTAACATTTAAAGGTAAGTTACACCTAAAGTCAATATTGGCAAAGGTCTGTGGAATAATCACCCATTTAGGACAAGGGACTACAGCACTTAAGCCCTTTTGAGGTCACTCCAAAATTTCCACAACTTGGAATCTCCAAAGTTTCACTGTGTCAGAGAATTCAAATGTATAAATATGACAGCCCCTAACTATTTTATTAATGTATTAGTAAGTAGAGATGAGCGAATTTCTAAAAAATTAGATTTGGCTGGTTTACCGAATAAAAAAAAAAAAAAATTGGTTCGATACTAATTTATTAGTGGCGAATCACGTTATAAATCAGCTATTTCCTGGCTGCAGAGAGCCTGTATAGTGGTGTAGAACACTGTGCCTTGCAGTAACACATATAGGGAGTCTGCTGTGGTAGTGAAATAATACTGTCAGTCCGCATGACACGCAGATGACAGGCGTCGCTCTTAGAATCACTGCACACTTCACTTATTTGGGCAGTTACGGGGCCAAAACTGACCAAATAACTCAAGTGTGATGCAGGGGGAAAGAAAGAAAAGTCCTGGGCGGTGCTTCTCGGTACTGTTACTGCCAAACAAACATCCAGGGAACCTTATATATGCAGTGTACCTGGTGCTCAGCTCAGGGAAACACAAGATAAAACTTGATTGCAGGTACAAGAAATGACAGGCGTCACTCACCACTGCAGTTAAAATGCTTCTTTATTCATCCAACACACATGGACACAAAGCAAGGGCTGGGACGGACACCAGATCACAGAGCGCCGAAGTAGCGACATCCGTTTCGCGCTGCTGCGCTTCTTCCGGCTACTGACAGAGGGGCAGTGTCTCTGCGCCCCTTTTATGCGTCATCTGCAGAGACTGCGTGTGACGCCCATCAATTAAAAACAAAGGTAATTGCATTCACGAGTTAACTGCTTGCTCCCTTTATGTGGAGCATGGACTGTCATATGAAAACACTAAGATCTTTTATTTTATTGAGTCCCAGTGCTCCAGCAGCCTCGGTGCTAATTATTCACCTGGCTCCTTTTTGTCTATTGCCTCCTTGCACTGGGGGGGGGGGAGAGGGTATTGTTTTTAAACCTGCAAACTTCAAACAGTTAACATTGCCTTCATGTGAACGCAGTACATGGTCGATGAGGTGGGGGCATCCTTTACCAGTTTTTACTGAATTCAGGTGTTCCCTATATCTCTCAAACAGAGGCTTTATAGTCGACATGTGACCGCGTATACAACAAAACTCGATTTACAGGTGATAAACTGGGTTACCTTATCATCAATGCCTCCAATGGTAAAAAACTTTTTCTGGAGGTCGTAGCTACAGAAGGAACGATTGCCACTTTTGTAGTTACCTATGGGTCTTTTGCTGGTTAACCAATTTGTTGCCTTGTCTTCAGCTAAACGGCTGCTGACCAATGCATCCTTTAATTTGTGACACCTTCTTAAAGACACTAGGTACCCATAGGTAACTACAAATATGGCAATTGTTCCTTCTGTAGCTACAACCTCCATAAAAAGTTGAATTATGTTGTTCATCCCGTAGTCCTGGCAACTGACAAATAACATGGCCTCCTCAAAGTGCCTGAGCAAACAGCAGGTGTCACGCATGAGCTGCTACTGGCTGACATCGAAGTTACACAGGGGAGTACTCCTGTCCGCTTGGATCATCAAGAAATCATTTATGGCCTTTCTCTGTTCGTATAGTCGGTCCAACATATGCGCTGCCGTGCACTTTGGCAGACACCAACAGGCTCAAGGGCTAACCCACCTTATGTTCTACATATGTGTGCAGGGCTGGTACTGCCTTTTACGCATTAAAATTACGGCTTGGGACTCTCCACCGCGGCTCGGCACAAGCCATCAGTTCTCTGAAAGCTACACCACTTGGAAAGGGAGGAACTGCAGCACCAGTAACTTGGCCAGGAGCACATTCAACTTCTGAGCCATTAGATGAGTGCACACATACTGTAGTGTCTTGGCAATCGCTTCGGTGATCGATTGCTGATGGAATGACTGACGAGGAGGAGGAGCAGGAGCATCAGGACCAGCAGATAATGGGAAGGACATACAGCTCCCTTCGGCTGAGGTAGTGGAGCCTTGACTGCCTAAAATCGAATGCGTGCCACTGGGTGATGCAGCGGTTGCTGCTGTAGGCTGGACCACCACATTGGAGCCACGGTTCTTCCAGTGATCAAAAAAGTGATCAAAAAAGTTGTATGTACGCCAAAATAGTACCAATCAAACTGTCACCTCATCCCGCAAAAAATTAGACCCTACCTAAGATAATCGCCAAAAAACTGAAAAAACTATGGCTCTCAGAATATGGAGACACTAAAACTTGATTTTTTTGTTTTTGTTTCAAAAATGAAATAATTGTGTAAAACTTACATAAATAAAAAATAGTATACATATTATGTAATAGCAAGCGATCAAAAAGTTATATGCACCCCAAAATAGTGCCAATCAAACCGTCATCTCATCCCACAAAAATCAAACCCTACTTAAGATATTTGCCCAAAAACTGAAACAACTATGGCTCTCAGACTATGGAGACACTAAAACATGTTTTTTTTTTTGTTTCAAAAATGAAATCATTGTGTAAAACTTACATAAATAAAAAAATTGTATACATATTAGGTATCCCTGCGTCCGTGACAACCTGCTCTATAAAAATATTACATGATCTAACCTGTCAGATGAATGTTGAAAATAACAAAAAATAAAAACGGTGCCAAAACAGCTATTTCTTGTTACCTTGCCTCACAAAAAGTGTAATATAGAGCAACCAAAAATCATATGTACCCTAAACTAGTACCAACAATACTGCCACCCTAGCCAGTAGTTTCTAAAATGGGGTCACTTTTTTGGAGTTTCTACTCTAGGGGTGCATCAGGGGGGCTTGAAATGGGACATTGTGTCAAAAAAAACTGTCCAGAAAAATCTGCCCTCCCAGAACTGTATGGCATTCCTTTCCTTCTGCACCCTGCTGTGTGCCCGTACAGCGGTTTACCACCACATATGGGGTGTTTCTGTAAACTATAGAATCAGAGCCATAAATATTGAGTTTTGTTAACCCTTGCTTTGTAACTGGAAAAAAATTATTAAAATGGAAAATCTGCCCAAAAAGTGAAATTCTGAAATTGTATCACTATTTTCCATTAAATCTTGTGGAACACCTAAACGGTTAACGACGTTTGTAAAATCAGTTTTGAATACCTTGAGGGGTGTAGTTTCTTAGATGGGGTCACTTTTATGGAGTTTCTACTCTAGGGGTGCATCAGGGGGGCATCAAATGGGACATGGTGTCAAAAAAACCAGTCCAGCAAAATCTCCCTTCCAAAAAACATACGGCGCACCTTTCCCTCTACGCCCTATTGTATGCCCGTACAGTAGTTTGCAGCTACATATGGGGTGTTTCTGCAAACGACAGAATCGGGGCAATATTGAGTTTTGTTTGGCTATTAACCCTTGCTTTGTTACTGGAAAAAATTGATTAAAATGGAAAATTTGCCAAAATCGATTCGCATAAAACCTAGTTCTAATACTGTAGAGAGGCGGAGCTCCGTACAGTATTAGAATGCATTGGCTCTGACGAGCCAAAATTATTACTTCGCGAAGTAAGTTCTTAACTCAAACTTCAGTGTTTATTCACACTTGCAGCGTGCATGACATGGTCCCTATTTTGCATCAGAATTGGCTTATGATTTGGTAGCCAAAAGCAGGAGTGGGTACAAAACACAGAAGACATGCAAATATTCCATTCATGTGTCATCTGTGTTTTGGATCCACTCCTGTTTTTTTTTGGGCCTTCAGCAATACTGATGGATTACTCACCAAATGATGACCGAGTGAAGGCAGATGCTCCACAGACAGGATCCGTTTTTTGGGGGTTATTGTTCTGACGGATCAGAGGAAGGGCAAAATAATCAGTGACGTCTACACAAGCTTACTGCTGAAACCCTCTCCACTCTGTCAGGGGGGGCTCTACTTGTATTAGTGTTTAATAGAACAGGTTCTGTAGAGATCTATGTGGAATCATTGAATTGGTGTAAAAGGAGTGCGCTCTTTCATGCTATAGTAGGATCTTGGGCCTCTGCACAGTTCTTTATACCTGGAGCTAACATTGACCTGTAAGGCTGAGTTCACACTTGAGCTATTGGTCAGTTTTGGCCCCATAACTGCCCAAATGAGTGAAGTGAGCAGGGATTCTAAGAGCGACGCCTGTCATCTGCATGTCATACTGACTGACAGTATTGTTTCCCTACCAAAGCAGATTCCCTATGCGTGTTACTGCAAGGCACAGTGTTCTATGCCATTGTAAATGCTCTCTGCAGCCAGGAAATAGCATTTCTTTTTAAAGCAATTCGCCACAAATAAATTCGGATCAAACCATATTTTTGGGGAAAATTCAGCAAACCGGCAGAAGGAAATTTTAGAGAAATTCGCTCATCTCTATTTATTACACTGCTAGGAGGAGGCTTAGGCCTAGCAGTGTTTCCAGTTAAGTCAACAGCCCTGATGGAGGCGGGCTTTAGTGCTTCCCTAGCCATTTTACAGGCTAGGGCAGCACTAAAAACGACCCATTAGTGGTGGTGATGTTACAGGCCTCACTGCTAGGCGGAAGCCTCCACCTAGCTTTACCCATGGAGAGACCAGTATGTCACCGGATCTCCTTAAAAACCCTCTGCCCTGCGCAATACAGCGCAAGGCAAAGGAGAGGATCGGAGCATTTCATGCTCATATCAGGGGGCCCGCCTAGGTGAAAATGGGGGTATGTCCAGGTTCATCTCTCGGACAACCCCTTTAAAGCTCTGCCACTTGTGTCCACCATGCAGTCACTGTAGTCTTATAACTTGGGAACATTTTACCTCGGTTAATGCTGTCTCCATAGTCCTGGAGTATTTTCTTTGCAGAGAATTATAATTAGCATGATTTCCACCATTTTCCTGTTGAAAAATAAAATTATACTATTAATATACGCTGCACATAATATAACAAAATCTACTGATATTCACTGACCCACCTTTGCACTATAGAAAAGCTCCCCATTTCTCATGTGTTCTACAAAGAACTTAGATTTTTTTTTTTTTTAAGAGTCTTGTAGTAGTTGCTGTTTCGCATCATTTTTTTACTTTCCCTCACTGCATAATTGTCTATGATTGGATTCAAATAAATGGCACCAGTGCCCCAAAGGTACAACTATTGCCCCACAAATCAAGATACATAGTGCAAAGACCATGCTGCTGATTGTGTTCACCCTGCTATCTTGGTACTCTTGTAACCTGGTTATGTTTTACCTTTACTAGTGCTGTCTCCAGGGTCCTGGAATATTTGCTTTGCAAAGAATTGAAATTATCAGAATGTCCACCATTTGCCTGCTGAAAAATAAATAAAAACATACTATTAATATACAATTCACATAATATAACAAAAACTTCTGGTATTTACTGACCCACCTCTGCATTGTGGAAAAGCCCTCATTTCCCATGTGCTCATTAAAGAACTTACAGAACTGTCTATGGTCAAATTTAAAGCAATGACCCCCGTGCCCCAAAGGGATAATTATTGCCCCTCAAAAAACAGTACAACAATGCAGACCATCTAGTATTTCATAGACAATGAATATCTCTTAACAAGCTGAACTTGTAATGTCAGGACTTGTTTGCACCTGCCAATGAAGGCAATTGGATTTTAAGAAACCTACCTGAATTCTTAAGGAGTTGAATCTTTGAACGTAGTTTTGTCTCTTCCCAATGTGATAGCTCTGAAAAGCACATTTAGAGGTGGCTTTATTTAGTAACTGCTCAATGACTGTTGTGAGTGTGTTGAAGGATCAGCCAAGGGAAACCCAACCCAGTGGCAGGTGTCCCTATGGCTCAACTATCTCCTCAGTATAGGTTTGCATGTATAAGAGAAACTCAATTCTTGTCTTATTTGCATCTAGTTTTGCTATTTTGCTAAATAAATGCATTTGTTGTATCCAGTAGGGATGTTTTTGTGGGTTAAATCATTATCCTTGATTTTTAATGGTTACAATTGATGTTTCACTTCAGGTGTCTCAAGTGTTTCAATTAAATACCAGTGTCTGCAGATTAAAAAATATTACGTGTTGGGAAAAGTGTATAAGAAAATAATGAGATGGGCAGATTTCTAGCAAATGATGTTCTACCAGTCTACTCCAGATCCATGATCAATAGTGCATTTGCTAAAGTAGGGAGCATAGTGAAAAGCATGCCAGCTGTACGGCATACATATTAGGACATCGTCAGACATCATCCACAGCTCCATCCTCCGTCAGGCAAAACGCCCTCCTACCTCAGACTTTAGACAAAACTCTGTCCTCCCTCATCTAAAACTCCATCAGACCTCAGACAAAACTCCGTCCTCCCTCATCCAAAACTCCATCAGCCCTCAGACATCAGACAAAACTCCGTCCTCCGTCAGGCAAAACTCCATCAGACCTCAGACATCAGACAAAACTCCGTCCTCCGTCAGGCAAAACTCCATCAGACCTCAGACATCAGACAAAACTCCATCAGACCTCAGACATCAGACAAAACTCCGTCCTCCATCAGGCAAAACTCCATCAGACCTCAGACATCAGACAAAACTCCGTCATCCGTCAGGCAAAACTCCATCAGACCTCAGACATCAGACAAAACTCTGTCCTCCATCAGGCAAAACTCCATCAGACCTCAGACATCAGACAAAACTCCGTCCTCCGTCACCCAAAACTCCATCAGACCTCAGACATCAGACAAAACTCTGTCCTCCATCAGGCAAAACTCCATCAGACCTCAGACATCAGACAAAACTCCGTCCTCCATCAGGCAAAACTCCATCAGACCTCAGACATCAGACAAAACTCCGTCCTCCCTCACCCAAAACTCCATCAGACCTCAGACATCAGACAAAACTCCGTCCTCCGTCAGGCAAAACTCCATCAGACCTCAGACATCAGCTAAAACTCTGTCCTCCCTAACTCAAAATACGCCCTACTACACACACTCTTCACCTGACGGAGCTGCTAGAGAGGCAAAGGACCTGTGATGACGTCATGACCATGTGACAAGTCACGTGTGTGGGAGGGGTCAGATGTGCACAGCAGCTGGTAGAGTGTACAGAACAGTAGCCATCAAATAGAGCTCTGTACTAGAGATGTGTGTGTAACCTGCATGTAGCAGAGCTATGTACAGTGTTACAGAGATGTATGTGTAACCTGCATGTAGCAGAGCTGTGTACTGTGTTACAGAGATGTATGTGTAACCTGCAGGTAGCAGATCTGTATGTGTAACCTGCAGGTAGCAGAGCTGTGTACTGTGTAGCAGATCTGTATGTGTAACCTGCAGGTAGCAGAGCTGTGTACTGTGTTACAGAGATGTATGTGTAACCTGCAGGTAGCAGATCTGTATGTGTAACCTGCAGGTAGCAGAGCTGTGTACTGTGTAGCAGATCTGTATGTGTAACCTGCAGGTAGCAGAGTTGTGTACTGTGTAGTAGATCTGTATGTGTAACCTGCATGTAGCAGAGCTGTGTACTGTGTTAGAGATGTATGTGTAACCTGCAGGTAGCTGAGCTGTGTACTGTGTAGCAGATCTGTATGTGTAACCTGCAGGTAGCAGAGCTGTGTACTGTGTAGCAGATCTGTATGTGTAACCTGCATGTAGCAGAGCTGTGTACTGTGTAGCAGTGCTGTATGTGTAACCTGCACGTAGCAGAGCTGTGTACTGTGTAGCAGTGCTGTATGTGTAACCTGCATGTAGCAGTGCTGTGTACTGTGTAGCAAAGCTGTATGTGTAACCTGCATGTAGCAGAGCTGTGAACTGTGTAGCAGAGCTGTATGTGTAACCTGTATGTAGCAGAGCCAAGTACTGTGTTATAGAGATGTACGTGTAACCTGCAGGTAGCAGAGCTGTGTACTGTTACAGAGATGTATGTGTAACCTGCATGTAGCAGAGCTGTGCATTGTGTTACAGAGATGTATGTGTAACCTGTAGGTAGCAGAGCTGTGTACTGTGTAGCAGTGCTGTATGTGTAACCTGCATGTAGCAGAGCTGTGTACTGTGTAGCAGAGCTGTATGTGTAACCTGCATGTAGCAGAGCTGTGTACTGTGTTACATAGATGTATGTGTAACCTGCATGTAGCAGAGCTGTGTACTGTGTTACAGAGATGTATGTGTAACCTGCATGTAGCAGGCTGTGTACTGTGTTACAGAGATGTATGTGTAACCTGTAGGTAGCAGAGCTGTGTACTGTGTAGCAGAACTGTATGTGTAACCTGCAGGTAGCAGAGCTGTGTACTGTGTAGCAGATCTGTATGTGTAACCTGCATGTAGCAGAGCTGTGTACTGTGTAGCAGAGATGTATGTGTAACCTGCATGTAGCAGAGCTGTGTACTGTGTAGCAGTGCTGTATGTGTAACCTGCATGTAGCAGTGCTGTGTACTGTGTAGCAGAGCTGTATGTGTAACCTGCATGTAGCAGAGCTGTGAACTGTGTAGCAGAGCTGTATGTGTAACTTGCATGTAGCAGAGCTGTGAACTGTGTAGCAGAGCTGTATGTGTAACCTGCATGTAGCAGTGCTGTGTACTGTGTAGCAGAGCTGTATGTGTAACCTGCATGTAGCAGAGCTGTGTACTGTGTTACATAGATGTATGTGTAACCTGCATGTAGCAGAGCTGTGCATTGTGTTACAGAGATGTATGTGTAACCTGTAGGTAGCAGAGCTGTGTACTGTGTAGCAGTGCTGTATGTGTAACCTGCATGTAGCAGAGCTGTGTACTGTGTAGCAGAGCTGTATGTGTAACCTGCATGTAGCAGAGCTGTGTACTGTGTTACATAGATGTATGTGTAACCTGCATGTAGCAGAGCTGTGTACTGTGTTACAGAGATGTATGTGTAACCTGCATGTAGCAGGCTGTGTACTGTGTTACAGAGATGTATGTGTAACCTGTAGGTAGCAGAGCTGTGTACTGTGTAGCAGAACTGTATGTGTAACCTGCAGGTAGCAGAGCTGTGTACTGTGTAGCAGATCTGTATGTGTAACCTGCATGTAGCAGAGCTGTGTACTGTGTAGCAGAGATGTATGTGTAACCTGCATGTAGCAGAGCTGTGTACTGTGTAGCAGTGCTGTATGTGTAACCTGCATGTAGCAGTGCTGTGTACTGTGTAGCAGAGCTGTATGTGTAACCTGCATGTAGCAGAGCTGTGAACTGTGTAGCAGAGCTGTATGTGTAACTTGCATGTAGCAGAGCTGTGAACTGTGTAGCAGAGCTGTATGTGTAACCTGCATGTAGCAGTGCTGTGTACTGTGTAGCAGAGCTGTATGTGTAACCTGCATGTAGCAGAGCTGTGTACTGTGTTACAGAGATGTACGTGTAACCTGCAGGTAGCAGAGCTGTGTACTGTGTAGCAGATCTGTATGTGTAACCTGCATGTAGCAGAGCTGTGTACTGTGTAGCAGAGCTGAATGTGTAACCTGCATGTAGCAGAGCTGTGTACTGTGTAGCAGATCTGTATGTGTAACCTGCATGTAGCAGAGCTGTGTACTGTGTAGCAGTGCTGTATGTGTAACCTGCATGTAGCAGTGCTGTGTACTGTGTAGCAGAGCTGTATGTGTAACCTGCATGTAGCAGAGCTGTGAACTGTGTAGCAGAGCTGTATGTGTAACCTGCATGTAGCAGAGCTGTGTACTGTGTTACAGGGATGTATGTGCAACCTGCAGGTAGCAGTGCTGTGTACTGTGTAGCAGAGATGTGTACTTTGCTACAGAGATGTGTGTGTAACCTGGGAACTATAAAAAAGTGTAAAAAAAAAACATAAATATTCAGATCACCCCCCTTTTCCCAAAATTAAAATAAAAGACACATCATGGGTGTCGCAATGTGTAAAAACACCCATTGTATAAAAATAAATTCCCCATACGGCAAATAGCAAAACAGAAAAAAAAGAGTCCAAATGTCCGATTCGCCGTTTTTGGTCACTTCATTTTCTACAAAAATGTAAATAAAAAGTGATCAAAAAGTCTTAAACACCCCAGAATGGTATCAGTAAAAAGTTTAGATTGCCCCGCAAAAAATTAGCCCCCACCCAGCTCCGTACACATAATTACAAAAAAGTTATAGGGCTCGAAATATGGCGACAAAAAAAATCTGATATTTTTTTTTTTATCACTATTAAAACGCAAGAAAAACTATACATATAAGGTATTGCCGGATTCGATCTGACCTGTAGAATAAAAGTAACCAGTCAGTTTTATCGCACATCGAATGTCGTAAATAAAAATCACGTCAAACTGTGGTGTGCTTTTTTTTTCAACAGGAAGAATGGGCAGTTTTACCATCTGAGAAAATAAAGACCCTCATCCACAACTACCACAAAAGACTTCAAGCTGTCATTGATGTTAAAGGGGGCAATACATGGTATTAATAACTGGGGTGTGTAAACTTCTGATCAGGGTCATTTGGGGAGTTTGTGTTGTGATTATGATTTATAAAGAGTAAACACCGTTGTTTGACATAAATGGCTTCAGCCGACCACTAACCATGAGCGAGAGAAAAGTGTCCGTGGTATCATTCATATTCTCTGAACAATGGTTAAAGGGGGTATTCTCATCTTAATGATCACTGGTAAATCTGGTAATGATTTGACAGTGATAATTTTTCTAAATACATTTTATTACCCAATTCCCATCCTTTTTTAGAAAATAAGTCCCCTCTTACCTGATGTTGTCTTTGGTCTCCCCTGGTCACGGCCACCTCTCCTGTCGAATCCAGCCGGGCCACGCTTGCGCAGAAGACGGAAAATTCTCTCCCGGCTGGTCCGCGCAATGTCCTAAACGCGCATGCCGCCGTGCATGCGCCATGATGACTTCTTCCTGGCCAGTATAGTACAGAGCCGCGAATGTGCACGCCGACTCTGTACTATACAGGCCAGGAATAAGTCACCATGGCACATGCGCGGCGCCGTGCGCGTTCAGGACATTGCGCGGCCCGGCCGGGAGAGAATCTTCAGTCTTCTGCGCAAGCGCGGCCCGGTCGGGAGAAGAATACAGGAAGTGAACGTCACGCTCAAGGAAGGTAAGTATGAAAAAGGGAAGATGAGAATACCCCTTTAAGAAATCATAAATTCTGCAAGGGTATGTAAACTTATCAGCACAACTGTAAGTAGCTGTGTGATATAAATCTGTGGAATATGGGAAGCACAAGAGGATGTGCACCTTAAACCCCATCTTTGTAAGGCCTCTTGCACATGGTCGCTGTGTGCCTGTGGTCGTATTGTGGACCACATACGGCGGTTCTGCAATACACAGGGCACCAGCCGTGTGCATCCCGCATCCGTGATGTCGACCCATTCACTTGAACGGAACAGAAACACGGATCGGATCCCCACAGAAGCACTACAGAGTACTGGTTCCGTGGTGTTTCTGGCCATGCCTCCGCACAGCAAAAAAGTAGAACATATTCACGGACCTATTCAAGTTGAATGGGTCTGGATCTGTCCCGGCTGCTGCACGCACGTTGCCCGTGCATTGGGGACTGCAAATTGCTGTCCCCAATGCACGGAATGGACCAACAACGTTCATGTGCAAGAGGCCTAACACTTGTGATCTGTGTGAAGTGGCATATATGCATTCATGTTGCATGTATTTATTAATTAAGGTTACCAATTCTGAGTAACTCGGAGTGACAGGAGTTTTACAGAATCAGATTTTTTTTTTGTCGCCATATTTTGAGCCCTATAACTTTTTGGGAATTATGTGTACAGAGCTGGATGGGGGCTCATTTTTTGCGGGGCAATCTAAACTTTTCACTGATACCATTCTGGGGTGTTTAAGACTTTTTGATCACTTTTTATTTACATTTTTGTAGCAAATGAAGCGACCAAAAACAGAGAATCGGACATTTGGACTCTTTTTTTTTTCCTGTTTTGCCGTATGGGGAATATATTTTTATACAATGGGTGTTTTTACACATTGCGACACCCATGATGTGTATTTTTTTAGTTCTTTTATTTTCATTTTGGGAAAAGGGGGGTGATCTGAATTTTTATGTTTTATTTTACACTTTTTTATAGTTCCCAGGTTACACACACATCTCTGTTACACAGTAAAAAGCTCTGCTACATGCGGTTACACACACATCTCTGTAACACAGTACACAGCACTGCTACATGCAGGTTACACATACAGCTCTGCTACACAGTACACAGCTCTGCTACATGCAGGTTACACATACAGCACTGCTACACAGTACACAGCTCTGCTACATGCAGGTTACACAATTAGCTCTGCTACACAGTACACAGCTCTGCTACATGCAGGTTACACATACAGATCTGCTACACAGTACACAGCTCTGCTACCTGCAGGTTACACATACATCTCTGTAACACAGCACACAGCTCTGCTACATGCAGGTTACACATACAGCTCTGCTACACAATACACAGCACTGCTACATGCAGGTTACACATACAGCACTGCTACACAGTACACAGCTATGCTACATGCAGGTTACACATACAGCTCTGCTACACAGTACACAGCTCTGCTACATGCAGGTTACACATACAGATCTGCTACACAGTACACAGCTCTGCTACCTGCAGGTTACACATACAGATCTGCTACACAGTACACAGCTCTGCTACCTGCAGGTTACACATACATCTCTGTAACACAGTACACAGCTCTGCTACATGCAGGTTACACATACAGATCTACTACACAGTACACAGCTCTGCTACCTGCAGGTTACACATACAGCTCTGCTACACAGTACACAGCTCTGCTACATGCAGGTTACACATACAGATCTGCTACCTGCAGGTTACACATACATCTCTGTAACACAGTACACAGCTCTGCTACATGCAGGTTACACATACATCTCGGTAACACAGTACACAGCTCTGCTACATGCAGGTTACACATACAGATCTACTACACATTACACAGCTCTGCTACCTGCAGGTTACACATACAGATCTGCTACACAGTACACAGCTCTGCTGCCTGCAGGTTACACATACATCTCTGTAACACAGTACACAGCTCTGCTACATGCAGGTTACACACACATCTCTAGTACAGAGCTCTATTTGATAGCTACAGTTCTGTACACTCTACCAGCTGCTGTGCACATCTGACCCCTCCCACACACGTGACTTGTCACATGGTCATGACGTCATCACAGGTCCTTTGCCTCTCCAGCAGCTAGGAGCTCCGTCAGGTGAAGAGTGTGTGTAGTAGGGCGTATTTTGAGTTAGGGAGGACGGAGTTTTGGCTGATGTCTGAGGGAGGACAGAGTTTTAGCTGATGTCTGAGGTCTGATGGAGTTTTGCCTGACGGAGGATGGAGTTTTGTCTGATGTCTGATGGAGTTTTGGGTGAGGGAGGACGGAGTTTTGTCTGATGTCTGAGGTCTGATGGAGTTTTGCCTGATGGAGGATGGAGTTTTGTCTGATGTCTGATGGAGTTTTGCCTGATGGAGGACGGAGTTTTGTCTGATGTCTGAGGTCTGATGGAGTTTTGCCTGACGGAGGATGGAGTTTTGTCTGATGTCTGAGGTCTGATGGAGTTTTGCCTGACGGAGGACGGAGTTTTGTCTGATGTCTGAGGTCTGATGGAGTTTTGCCTGACGGAGGACGGAGTTTTAGCTGATGTCTGAGGTCTGATGGAGTTTTGGGTGACGGAGGACGGAGTTTTAGCTGATGTCTGAGGTCTGATGGAGTTTTGGGTGACGGAGGACGGAGTTTTGTCTGATGTCTGAGGTCTGATGGAGTTTTGCCTGATGGAGGACGGAGTTTTGTCTGATGTCTGATGGAGTTTCGGATGAGGGAGGACAGAGTTTTGTCTAAAGTCTGAGGTAGGAGGGAGTTTTGCCTGACGGAGGATGGAGTTGTGGATGATGTCTGACGATGTCCTAATATGTATGCCGTACAGCTGTATTGGCCTCATTTCTGTCTTAAAAGCTCAGTGCCACAATTTTTATTTTATTTTTTAATAAACTTTGGTAAGACTGTTACTTCTGTACCCCCTATGGCTACTATAAAGGGGAAAAGATAGCAGACGCACCTGCAGTACCCCAGACCTGGGGATATCTGCAAATTGTTTTTTTTGTATTGCATATTGTTAGGTAATGTTATATACTGTATGTTATTTGTCCGTAAGTACCAGTAAGTTATATGGTTGGCAAATGGTTGGCATGGACAGGGCTAACTACCCTGATCCTCCTCTCTTGGAAGGAGTGGGAGTGGGATGGTCCTGCTTCCTGCCAGGAGGGGGAGTTCCTGAACAGATACAGAGAGGAGTGGCCCTGCTCCTGTTACAGATTTTCTCAGGTATCAAGAAGATACCTGAGAAACCAGACAGCAGAGCGAACAGCTGACATTCTGCATATTAGACACTGCTGTAAGGTGAGGGACAATGGCTCAGACACCCATCACCCAAGACTAGGCCATACTAGGCCAACTAAAGCTAAAGTATAGACCTGATCTACATCTACACCTACCAGTATTAAGTTTCAGTCATCCAACCTGCCTCCATACTTCCTTACTGGTGACAGAAATTGCACTTTACACTGCTATTTAATGTACCAAACATTCTATGCTGGACTTAGTAAAAAGAGACTGTTATGTGTTTACTTCTGACCCATTTTTTAAACTACATATCCACTGCACAGATCACATCTTTTATTTGAAACGTAAAATCATTGTTTGCTGCTGGCAAACAATGATTCTGTATGAGAACGAGCGATCACAGTAGCGATCGCCTGTGCCCATTCAGAGATGATCAACTATTGCTCATTGATCAGGCAATTATTAGAATGCTTGGTTCTGAATGCTCACGGCCTTTATTGGCACATGATAAGTGAAGGTCTAAGTGACAAATTGTTGATTCGGGGCCAGATATACTCTTCACAAGACCAGTATGGTCTCCTTAGCTTACCGAATGTCTGCGTCTGTTTGCTCGATTAAAAGCTCCAGCTCCTCCTTCAGCTCCTTCTTGAATTCGTAACGAGTAGTTCTATGAGAATAGAAAATAATATGACTTTTTGTAGATCACTACAATTAGAAGAAAAAATAATCTGTTGATAAATGTTGTGGGGGTCACTGCATGTTGTGGGGGTCACTTCAAAGATGTGGGGGGAACTGCATGCTGTGGGGGTATCCTCAGGGATGTGGGGGGAACTGCATGCTGTGGGGGTATCCTCAGGGATGTGGGGGGAACTGCATGCTGTGGGGGTCACCTCAGGGATGTGGGGGGAACTGCACGCTGCAGGGGTCACCTCAGGGATGTGGGGGGAACTTCACGCTGTGGGGGTCACCTCAGGGATCTGGTTGCTGTATCCCCCTTTCTCCAGGAAGCCCAGGAGAAGGAAGCTGCTCTCCAGCCAGTACGGCTGCTTCTCCTGAGACATCAGCAGGTTCCTGAGTGACAGGAAGCTCTCCTCCTGGCCCCAGATGGCCTTCACCAGCTCGTTTGACTCCCACAGCTCAGCTGCCTTGCACATCTGTCATTTCCCACCTTCCTCACGACACACCCCCTGATGTCATGGCTTGTCCATTCAGAGCTGTAGCTGCTGTTGCCTGCTCCGATACCATGGAGGTAGGGATGGCAATTGCTATGTGTGCATCTTTTGCATGTTGGGCCCTCCCTTTAGTAATAGTGATCCAACGCCTCCTCCAGGCCCCCCACAAAGAGCCTGATCGCCGGGTCCTTGATGGCAGTACCACCAGTACTGCCCTAATGGTGGTCCTGGTCTCAGATCTCCACAACAGGATGGAGATTGAGTGGTTCCACTTGCCTACTAGGGATGCTAAAAACTCTCTGCACTTAGTCAAATGGTCTGTTCTATTTAAATGACACTCCGGAAACACCACAGAAGCATCATAAGTTGTGCTACCTACTAGTGGTGATATATTGCCACACAGCTGCCTCAAGATACATGGTCTTCTGGTGTATTTAATTGAAAAAGCTGGATCTCCACAGCAATACTGAGATTGAGTGATGTTACCGATTGGTGGTGATACATGTTGCTAAGAAGCCACCTAACCTCGCTGGTCATCTGTTCAATTCAAATAGAACCCTCAGTTCCCTACAACAGGCTTGCTAAGCAGACGCTTTTTCGAGTGCTGCCTGGAAAGCATAGTGTAACATAACACTTCATCACAGCCACTACCACTCTCATCCTCTGCATCGACTCCTCAGGAGCTCGCTGCACAACCAGCTGTGATATCTGGAGAGGCACGAAGGCTCTTTTGACACATAAAACGAGGGGCAGAGAATAGGGGAAAATATTGGACATAAACGTTTGTACAAACACTCGTTCCCGATAAATGTGCCACCGATCATCCCGATGAACAGACTAATACTTGCTTATCAGGTGATCACTAGAGTTGAGCGAACACCTGGATGTTCGGGTTCGAGAAGTTCGGCCGAACATCCCGGAAATGTTCGGGTTCGGGATCCGAACCCGATCCGAACTTCGTCCCGAACCCGAACCCCATTGAAGTCAATGGGGACCCGAACTTTTCGGCACTAAAAAGGCTGTAAAACAGCCCAGGAAAGAGCTAGAGGGCTGCAAAAGGCAGCAACATGTAGGTAAATCCCCTGCAAACAAATGTGGATAGGGAAATGAATTAAAATAAAAATTAAATAAATAAAAATTACCAAAATCAATTGGAGAGAGGTTCCATAGCAGAGAATCTGGCTTCCCGTCACCCACCACTGGAACAGTCCATTCTCAGATATTTAGGCCCCGGCACCCAGGCAGAGGAGAGAGGTCCCGTAACAGAGAATCTGTCTTCATGTCAGCAGAGAATTAGTCTGCATGTCATAGCAGAGAATGAGGCTTCACGTCAGCCACCACTGCAACAGTCCATTGGCATATATTTAGGCCCAGCACCCAGGCAGAGGAGGGAGGTCCCGTAACAGAGAATCTGTCTTCATGTCAGCAGAGAATTAGTCTGCATGTCATAGCAGAGAATGAGGCTTCACGTCAGCCACCACTGCAACAGTCCATTGGCATATATTTAGGCCCAGCACCCAGGCAGAGGAGGGAGGTCCCGTAACAGAGAATCTGTCTTCATGTCAGCAGAGAATTAGTCTGCATGTCATAGCAGAGAATGAGGCTTCACGTCAGCCACCACTGCAACAGTCCATTGGCATATATTTAGGCCCAGCACACACACAGGCAGAGGAGAGAGGTCCCGTAACAGAGAATCTGGCTTCATGTCAGCAGAGAATCAGTCTGCATGTCATAGCAGAGAATGAGGCTTCACGTCAGCCACCACTGCAACAGTCCATTGGCATATATTTAGGCCCAGCACACACACAGGCAGAGGAGAGAGGTCCCGTAACAGAGGATCTGGCTTCATGTCAGCAGAGAATCAGTCTGCATGTCATAGCAGAGAATCAGGCTTCACGTCAGCCACCACTGCAACAGTCCATTGTCATAAATTTAGGCCCAGCACCCAGGCAGAGGAGAGAGGTCCCATAACAGACAATCTGGCTTCATGTCAGCAGAGAATTAGTCTGCATGTCATAGCAGAGAATGAGGCTTCACGTCAGCCACCACTGCAACAGTCCATTGGCATATATTTAGGCCTAGCACACAGGCAGAGGAGAGAGGTCCCGTAACAGACAATCTGGCTTCATGTCAGCAGAGAATCAGTCTGCATGTCATAGCAGAGAATGAGGCTTCACGTCACCCACCACTGCAACAGTCCATTGGCATATATTTAGGCCTAGCACACAGGCAGAGCAGAGAGGTCCCGTAACAGACAATCTGGCTTCATGACAGCAGAGAATCAGTCTGCATGTCATAGCAGAGAATGAGGCTTCACGTCACCCACCACTGCAACAGTCCATTGGCATATATTTAGGCCCTAGCACACAGGCAGAGCAGAGAGGTCCCGTAACAGACAATCTGGCTTCATGACAGCAGAGAATCAGTCTGCATGTCATAGCAGAGAATGAGGCTTCACGTCACCCACCACTGCAACAGTCCATTGGCATATATTTAGGCCTAGCACACAGGCAGAGCAGAGAGGTCCCGTAACAGAGGATCTGGCTTCATGTCAGCAGAGAATCAGTCTGCATGTCATAGCAGAGAATGAGGCTTCACGTCAGCCACCACTGCAACAGTCCATTGGCATATATTTAGGCCCAGCACCCAGGCAGAGGAGGGAGGTCCCGTAACAGAGAATCTGTCTTCATGTCAGCAGAGAATTAGTCTGCATGTCATAGCAGAGAATGAGGCTTCACGTCAGCCACCACTGCAACAGTCCATTGGCATATATTTAGGCCCAGCACACACACAGGCAGAGGAGAGAGGTCCCGTAACAGAGAATCTGTCTTCATGTCAGCAGAGAATTAGTCTGCATGTCATAGCAGAGAATCAGGCTTCACGTCACCCACCACTGCAACAGTCCATTGGCATATATTTAGGCCCAGCACCCAGGCAGAGGAGGGAGGTCCCGTAACAGAGAATCTGTCTTCATGTCAGCAGAGAATTAGTCTGCATGTCATAGCAGAGAATGAGGCTTCACGTCAGCCACCACTGCAACAGTCCATTGGCATATATTTAGGCCCAGCACACACACAGGCAGAGGAGAGAGGTCCCGTAACAGACAATCTGGCTTCATGTCAGCAGAGAATTAGTCTGCATGTCATAGCAGAGAATGAGGCTTCACGTCACCCACCACTGCAACAGTCCATTGGCATATATTTAGGCCCAGCACCCAGGCAGAGGAGGGAGGTCCCGTAACAGAGAATCTGTCTTCATGTCAGCAGAGAATTAGTCTGCATGTCATAGCAGAGAATGAGGCTTCACGTCACCCACCACTGCAACAGTCCATTGGCATATATTTAGGCCTAGCACACAGGCAGAGCAGAGAGGTCCCGTAACAGACAATCTGGCTTCATGACAGCAGAGAATCAGTCTGCATGTCATAGCAGAGAATGAGGCTTCACGTCACCCACCACTGCAACAGTCCATTGGCATATATTTAGGCCTAGCACACAGGCAGAGCAGAGAGGTCCCGTAACAGACAATCTGGCTTCATGACAGCAGAGAATCAGTCTGCATGTCATAGCAGAGAATGAGGCTTCACGTCACCCACCACTGCAACAGTCCATTGGCATATATTTAGGCCTAGCACACAGGCAGAGCAGAGAGGTCCCGTAACAGACGATCTGGCTTCATGTCAGCAGAGAATCAGTCTGCATGTCATAGCAGAGAATGAGGCTTCACGTCAGCCACCACTGCAACAGTCCATTGGCATATATTTAGGCCCAGCACCCAGGCAGAGGAGGGAGGTCCCGTAACAGAGAATCTGTCTTCATGTCAGCAGAGAATTAGTCTGCATGTCATAGCAGAGAATGAGGCTTCACGTCAGCCACCACTGCAACAGTCCATTGGCATATATTTAGGCCCAGCACACACACAGGCAGAGGAGAGAGGTCCCGTAACAGAGAATCTGTCTTCATGTCAGCAGAGAATTAGTCTGCATGTCATAGCAGAGAATCAGGCTTCACGTCACCCACCACTGCAACAGTCCATTGGCATATATTTAGGCCCAGCACCCAGGCAGAGGAGGGAGGTCCCGTAACAGAGAATCTGTCTTCATGTCAGCAGAGAATTAGTCTGCATGTCATAGCAGAGAATGAGGCTTCACGTCAGCCACCACTGCAACAGTCCATTGGCATATATTTAGGCCCAGCACACACACAGGCAGAGGAGAGAGGTCCCGTAACAGACAATCTGGCTTCATGTCAGCAGAGAATTAGTCTGCATGTCATAGCAGAGAATGAGGCTTCACGTCACCCACCACTGCAACAGTCCATTGGCATATATTTAGGCCCAGCACCCAGGCAGAGGAGGGAGGTCCCGTAACAGAGAATCTGTCTTCATGTCAGCAGAGAATTAGTCTGCATGTCATAGCAGAGAATGAGGCTTCACGTCACCCACCACTGCAACAGTCCATTGGCATATATTTAGGCCTAGCACACAGGCAGAGCAGAGAGGTCCCGTAACAGACAATCTGGCTTCATGACAGCAGAGAATCAGTCTGCATGTCATAGCAGAGAATGAGGCTTCACGTCACCCACCACTGCAACAGTCCATTGGCATATATTTAGGCCTAGCACACAGGCAGAGCAGAGAGGTCCCGTAACAGACGATCTGGCTTCATGTCAGCAGAGAATCAGTCTGCATGTCATAGCAGAGAATGAGGCTTCACGTCAGCCACCACTGCAACAGTCCATTGGCATATATTTAGGCCCAGCACCCAGGCAGAGGAGGGAGGTCCCGTAACAGAGAATCTGTCTTCATGTCAGCAGAGAATTAGTCTGCATGTCATAGCAGAGAATGAGGCTTCACGTCAGCCACCACTGCAACAGTCCATTGGCATATATTTAGGCCCAGCACACACACAGGCAGAGGAGAGAGGTCCCGTAACAGAGAATCTGTCTTCATGTCAGCAGAGAATTAGTCTGCATGTCATAGCAGAGAATCAGGCTTCACGTCACCCACCACTGCAACAGTCCATTGGCATATATTTAGGCCCAGCACCCAGGCAGAGGAGGGAGGTCCCGTAACAGAGAATCTGTCTTCATGTCAGCAGAGAATTAGTCTGCATGTCATAGCAGAGAATGAGGCTTCACGTCAGCCACCACTGCAACAGTCCATTGGCATATATTTAGGCCCAGCACACACACAGGCAGAGGAGAGAGGTCCCGTAACAGAGAATCTGTCTTCATGTCAGCAGAGAATTAGTCTGCATGTCATAGCAGAGAATGAGGCTTCACGTCAGCCACCACTGCAACAGTCCATTGGCATATATTTAGGCCCAGCACACACACAGGCAGAGGAGAGAGGTCCCGTAACAGAGAATCTGTCTTCATGTCAGCAGAGAATTAGTCTGCATGTCATAGCAGAGAATCAGGCTTCACGTCACCCACCACTGCAACAGTCCATTGGCATATATTTAGGCCCAGCACCCAGGCAGAGGAGGGAGGTCCCGTAACAGAGAATCTGTCTTCATGTCAGCAGAGAATTAGTCTGCATGTCATAGCAGAGAATGAGGCTTCACGTCAGCCACCACTGCAACAGTCCATTGGCATATATTTAGGCCCAGCACACACACAGGCAGAGGAGAGAGGTCCCGTAACAGAGAATCTGTCTTCATGTCAGCAGAGAATTAGTCTGCATGTCATAGCAGAGAATGAGGCTTCACGTCAGCCACCACTGCAACAGTCCATTGGCATATATTTAGGCCCAGCACACACACAGGCAGAGGAGAGAGGTCCCGTAACAGACAATCTGGCTTCATGTCAGCAGAGAATTAGTCTGCATGTCATAGCAGAGAATGAGGCTTCACGTCACCCACCACTGCAACAGTCCATTGGCATATATTTAGGCCCAGCACCCAGGCAGAGGAGGGAGGTCCCGTAACAGAGAATCTGTCTTCATGTCAGCAGAGAATTAGTCTGCATGTCATAGCAGAGAATGAGGCTTCACGTCACCCACCACTGCAACAGTCCATTGGCATATATTTAGGCCTAGCACACAGGCAGAGCAGAGAGGTCCCGTAACAGACAATCTGGCTTCATGACAGCAGAGAATCAGTCTGCATGTCATAGCAGAGAATGAGGCTTCACGTCACCCACCACTGCAACAGTCCATTGGCATATATTTAGGCCTAGCACACAGGCAGAGCAGAGAGGTCCCGTAACAGACGATCTGGCTTCATGTCAGCAGAGAATCAGTCTGCATGTCATAGCAGAGAATGAGGCTTCACGTCAGCCACCACTGCAACAGTCCATTGGCATATATTTAGGCCCAGCACCCAGGCAGAGGAGGGAGGTCCCGTAACAGAGAATCTGTCTTCATGTCAGCAGAGAATTAGTCTGCATGTCATAGCAGAGAATGAGGCTTCACGTCAGCCACCACTGCAACAGTCCATTGGCATATATTTAGGCCCAGCACACACACAGGCAGAGGAGAGAGGTCCCGTAACAGAGAATCTGTCTTCATGTCAGCAGAGAATTAGTCTGCATGTCATAGCAGAGAATCAGGCTTCACGTCACCCACCACTGCAACAGTCCATTGGCATATATTTAGGCCCAGCACCCAGGCAGAGGAGGGAGGTCCCGTAACAGAGAATCTGTCTTCATGTCAGCAGAGAATTAGTCTGCATGTCATAGCAGAGAATGAGGCTTCACGTCAGCCACCACTGCAACAGTCCATTGGCATATATTTAGGCCCAGCACACACACAGGCAGAGGAGAGAGGTCCCGTAACAGAGAATCTGTCTTCATGTCAGCAGAGAATTAGTCTGCATGTCATAGCAGAGAATGAGGCTTCACGTCAGCCACCACTGCAACAGTCCATTGGCATATATTTAGGCCCAGCACACACACAGGCAGAGGAGAGAGGTCCCGTAACAGAGAATCTGTCTTCATGTCAGCAGAGAATTAGTCTGCATGTCATAGCAGAGAATCAGGCTTCACGTCACCCACCACTGCAACAGTCCATTGGCATATATTTAGGCCCAGCACCCAGGCAGAGGAGGGAGGTCCCGTAACAGAGAATCTGTCTTCATGTCAGCAGAGAATTAGTCTGCATGTCATAGCAGAGAATGAGGCTTCACGTCAGCCACCACTGCAACAGTCCATTGGCATATATTTAGGCCCAGCACACACACAGGCAGAGGAGAGAGGTCCCGTAACAGAGAATCTGTCTTCATGTCAGCAGAGAATTAGTCTGCATGTCATAGCAGAGAATGAGGCTTCACGTCAGCCACCACTGCAACAGTCCATTGGCATATATTTAGGCCCAGCACACACACAGGCAGAGGAGAGAGGTCCCGTAACAGACAATCTGGCTTCATGTCAGCAGAGAATTAGTCTGCATGTCATAGCAGAGAATGAGGCTTCACGTCACCCACCACTGCAACAGTCCATTGGCATATATTTAGGCCCAGCACCCAGGCAGAGGAGGGAGGTCCCGTAACAGAGAATCTGTCTTCATGTCAGCAGAGAATTAGTCTGCATGTCATAGCAGAGAATGAGGCTTCACGTCAGCCACCACTGCAACAGTCCATTGGCATATATTTAGGCCCAGCACACACACAGGCAGAGGAGAGAGGTCCCGTAACAGAGGATCTGGCTTCATGTCAGCAGAGAATCAGTCTGCATGTCATAGCAGAGAATCAGGCTTCACGTCAGCCACCACTGCAACAGTCCATTGGCATATATTTAGGCCTAGCACACAGGCAGAGGAGAGAGGTCCCGTAACAGACAATCTGGCTTCATGTCAGCAGAGAATCAGTCTGCATGTCATAGCAGAGAATGAGGCTTCACGTCAGCCACCACTGCAACAGTCCATTGTCATAAATTTAGGCCCAGCACCCAGGCAGAGGAGGGAGGTCCCGTAACAGACAATCTGGCTTCATGTCAGCAGAGAATTAGTCTGCATGTCATAGCAGAGAATCAGGCTTCATGTCAGCCACCACTGCAACAGTCCATTGGCATATATTTAGGCCTAGCACACAGGCAGAGGAGAGGTTCATTCAACTTTGGGTAGCATCGCAATATAATGGTAAAATGAAAATAAAAATAGGATTGAATGAGGAAGTGCCCTGGAGTCCAATAATATATGGTTATGGGGAGGTAGTTAATGTCTAATCTGGACAAGGGACGGACAGGTCCTGTGGGATCCATGCCTGGTTCATTTTTATGAACGTCAGCTTGTCCACATTGGCTGTAGACAGGCGGCTGCGTTTGTCTGTAATGACGCCCCCTGCCGTGCTGAATACACGTTCAGACAAAACGCTGGCTGCCGGGCAGGCCAGCACCTCCAAGGCATAAAAGGCTAGCTCTGGCCACGTGGACAATTTAGAGACCCAGAAGTTGAATGGGGCCGAACCATCAGTCAGTACGTGGAGGGGTGTGCACACGTACTGTTCCACCATGTTAGTGAAATGTTGCCTCCTGCTAACACGTTGCGTATCAGGTGGTGGTGCAGTTAGCTGTGGCGTGTTGACAAAAGTTTTCCACATCTCTGCCATGCTAACCCTGCCCTCAGAGGAGCTGGCCGTGACACAGCTGCCTTGGCGACCTCTTGCTCCTCCTCTGCCTTGGCCTTGGGCTTCCACTTGTTCCCCTGTGACATTTGGGAATGCTCTCAGTAGCGCGTCTACCAACGTGCGCTTGTACTCGCGCATCTTCCTATCACGCTCCAGTGCAGGAAGTAAGGTGGGCACATTGTCTTTGTAGCGTGGATCCAGCAGGGTGGCAACCCAGTAGTCCGCACAGGTTAAAATGTGGGCAACTCTGCTGTCGTTGCGCAGGCACTGCAGCATGTAGTCGCTCATGTGTGCCAGGCTGCCCAGGGATAAGGACAAGCTGTCCTCTGTGGGAGGCGTATCGTCATCGTCCTGCCTTTCCCCCCAGCCACGCACCAGTGATGGACCCGAGCTGCGTTGGGTGCCACCCCGCTGTGACCATGCTTCATCCTCATCCTCCTCCACCTCCTCCTCATCCTCGTCCTCCTCGTCCTCCAGTAGTGGGCCCTGGCTGGCCACATTTGTACCTGGCCTCTGCTGTTGCCAAAAACCTCCCTCTGAGTCACTTCGAAGAGACTGGCCTGAAAGTGCTAAAAATGACCCCTCTTCCTCCTCCTCCTCCTCCTCCTCCTGGGCCACCTCCTCTTCCATCATCGCCCTAAGTGTTTTCTCAAGGAGACATAGAAGTGGTATTGTAACGCTGATAACGGTGTCATCGCCACTGGCCATGTTGGTGGAGTACTCGAAACAGCGCAACAGGGCACACAGGTCTCGCATGGAGGCCCAGTCATTGGTGGTGAAGTGGTGCTGTTCTGTAGTGCGACTGACCCGTGCGTGCTGCAGCTGAAACTCCACTATGGCCTGCTGCTGCTCGCACAGTCTGTCCAGCATGTGCAAGGTGGAGTTCCACCTGGTGGGCACGTCGCATATGAGGCGGTGAGCGGGAAGGCCGAAGTTACGCTGTAGCGCAGACAGGCGAGCAGCAGCAGGATGTGAACGCCGGAAGCGCGAACAGACGGCCCGCACTTTATGCAGCAGCTCTGACATGTCGGGGTAGTTGTGAATGAACTTCTGCACCACCAAATTCAGCACATGCGCCAAGCAAGGGATGTGCGTCAAATTGGCTAGTCCCAGAGCTGCAACGAGATTTCGCCCATTATCACACACCACCAGGCCGGGCTTGAGGCTCACCGGCAGCAACCACTCGTCGGTCTGTTGTTCTATACCCCGCCACAACTCCTGTGCGGTGTGGGGCCTGTCCCCCAAACATATGAGTTTCAGAATGGCCTGCTGACGTTTACCCCGGGCTGTGCTGAAGTTGGTGGTGAAGGTGTGTGGCTGACTGGATGAGCAGGTGGAAGAAGAGGAGGAGGAAGCCGAGAAGGAGGAGGTGGCAACAGGAGGCAAAGAATGTTGCCCTGCGATCCTTGGCGGCGGAAGGACGTGCGCCAAACAGCTCTCCGCCTGGGGCCCAGCTGCCACTACATTTACCCAGTGTGCAGTTAGGGAGATATAGCGTCCCTGGCCGTGCTTACTGGTCCACGTATCTGTGGTTAGGTGGACCTTGCCACAGATGGCGTTGCGCAGTGCACACTTGATTTTATCGGATACTTGGTTGTGCAGGGAAGGCACGGCTCTCTTGGAGAAGTAGTGCCGGCTGGGAACAACATACTGTGGGACAGCAAGCGACATGAGCTGTTTGAAGCTGTCTGTGTCCACCAGCCTAAATGACAGCATTTCATAGGCCAGTAGTTTAGAAATGCTGGCATTCAGGGCCAGGGATCGAGGGTGGCTAGGTGGGAATTTACGCTTTCTATCAAATGTTTGTGAGATGGAGAGCTGAACGCTGGCGTGTGACATGGTTGAGACGCTTGGTGACGGAGGTGGTGGTGGTGGTGTTGGTGGTACATCCCCTGTTTGCTGGGCGGCAGGTGCCAACGTTCCTCCAGAGGCGGAGGAAGAGGCCGAGGCGGCAGCAGCAGAATAGGCCGAGGCGGCAGCAGCAGAAGAGGTAGCAGGGGGAGCCTGAGTGACTTCCTTGGTTTTAAGGTGTTTACTCCACTGCAGTTCATGCTTTGCATGCAGGTGCCTGGTCATGCAGGTTGTGCTCAGGTTCAGAACGTTAATGCCTCGCTTCAGGCTCTGATGGCACAGCGTGCAAACCACTCGGGTCTTGTCGTCAGCACATTGTTTGAAGAAGTGCCATGCCAGGGAACTCCTTGAAGCTGCCTTTGGGGTGCTCGGTCCCAGATGGCGGCGGTCAGTAGCAGGCGGAGTCTCTTGGCGGCGGGTGTTCTGCTTTTGCCCACTGCTCCCTCTTTTGCTACGCTGTTGGCTCGGTCTCACCACTGCCTCTTCCTCCGAACTGTGAAAGTCAGTGGCACGACCTTCATTCCATGTGGGGTCTAGGACCTCATCGTCCCCTGCATCGTCTTCCACCCAGTCTTGATCCCTGACCTCCTGTTCAGTCTGCACACTGCAGAAAGACGCAGCAGTTGGCACCTGTGTTTCGTCATCATCAGAGACATGCTGAGGTGGTATTCCCATGTCCTCATCATCAGGAAACATAAGTGGTTGTGCGTCAGTGCATTCTATGTCTTTCACCGCTGGGGAAGGGCTAGGTGGATGCCCTTGGGAAACCCTGCCAGCGGAGTCTTCAAACAGCATAAGAGACTGCTGCATAACTTGAGGCTGAGACAGTTTCCCTGGTATGCATGGGGGTGATGTGACAGACTGATGGGGTTGGTTTTCAGGCGCCATCTGTGCGCTTTCTGCAGAAGACTGGGTGGGAGATAATGTGAACGTGCTGGATCCACTGTCGGCCACCCAATTGACTAATGCCTGTACCTGCTCAGGCCTTACCATCCTTAGAACGGCATTGGGCCCCACCATATATCGCTGTAAATTCTGGCGGCTACTGGGACCTGAGGTAGTTGGTACACTAGGACGTGTGGATGTGGCAGAACGGCCACGTCCTCTCCCAGCACCAGAGGGTCCACTAACACCACCACGACCATGTCCACGTCCGCGTCCCTTACTAGATGTTTTTCTCATTGTTATGGTTCACCACAACAACAAATATATTATTTGGCCCAATGTATTGTATTCAAATTCAGCGGGATATAAATTTGAGGCCTAGTATTTAGGCGCTGGGTGACCGGTATGGATTTAGTGACAGAATTAGACTTGGAAATGCACAGAAGCGTGTGTGTGAAGTTATTCTGAATGACCCTATGTGCACCTTCAATATGATCTACCCTTTTAGGGATAGATTTCAAATAGCTCTGATATAGCAGAAACGACTAAATTATGAAATTGCTAAATTGGGAATTGTATTTCAACCCAGAACAAAAAATGTGCTTTGACGGACACTAAATAACTTTCCCAGCCACAACAGGACAGCGGTAACGAGAGATTTAGCGGGATATAAATTTGAGGCCTAGTATTTAGGCGCTGGGTGACAGGTATGGGTTTAGTGACAGAATTAGATTTGGAAATGCACAGTAGCGGGTGTGTGAAGTTATTCTGAATGACCCTATGTGCACCTTGAATATTATATACCCTTTTAGGGATAGATTTCAAATAGCTCTGATATAGCAGAAACCACTAAATTATGAAATTGCTAAATTGGGAATTGTATTTCAACCCAGAACAAGAAATGTGCTTGAACGGACACTAAATAACTCGCCCAGCTACAGCACTAGGGACAGATTTAGCTGGATATAAATTTGAGGCCTAGTATTTAGGCGCTGGGTGACCGGTATGGATTTAGTGACAGAATTAGACTTGGAAATGCACAGAAGCGTGTGTGTGAAGTTATTCTGAATGACCCTATGTGCACCTTGAATATTATATACCCTTTTAGGGATAGATTTCAAATAGCTCTGATATAGCAGAAACCACTAAATTATGAAATTGCTAAATTGGGAATTGTATTTCAACCCAGAACAAGAAATGTGCTTGAACGGACACTAAATAACTCGCCCAGCTACAGCACTAGGGACAGATTTAGCTGGATATAAATTTGAGGCCTAGTATTTAGGCGCTGGGTGACCGGTATGGATTTAGTGACAGAATTAGACTTGGAAATGCACAGAAGCGTGTGTGTGAAGTTATTCTGAATGACCCTATGTGCACCTTGAATATTATATACCCTTTTAGGGATAGATTTCAAATAGCTCTGATATAGCAGAAACCACTAAATTATGAAATTGCTAAATTGGGAATTGTATTTCAACCCAGAACAAAAAATGTGCTTTGACGGACACTAAATAACTTTCCCAGCCACAACAGGACAGCGTTAACGAGAGATTTAGCAGGATATAAATTTGAGGCCTAGTATTTAGGCGCTGGGTGACAGGTATGGGTTTAGTGACAGAATTAGACTTGGAAATACACAGTAGCGGGTGTGTGTGAAGTTATTCTGAATGACCCAATGTGCACCTTGAATATTATATACCCTTTTAGGGATAGATTTCAAATAGCTCTGATATAGCAGAAACCACTAAATTATGAAATTGTTAAATTGGGAATTGTATTTAAACCCAGAACAAAAAATGTGCTTTGACGGACACTAAATAACTTTCCCAGCCACAACAGGACAGCGTTAACGAGAGATTTAGCAGGATATAAATTTGAGGCCTAGTATTTAGGCGCTGGGTGACAGGTATGGGTTTAGTGACAGAATTAGACTTAGAAATACACAGTAGCGGGTGTGTGTGAAGTTATTCTGAATGACCCAATGTGCACCTTGAATATTATATACCCTTTTAGGGATAGATTTCAAATAGCTCTGATATAGCAGAAACCACTAAATTATGAAATTGCTAAATTGGGAATTGTATTTCAACCCAGAACAAGAAATGTGCTTGAACGGACACTAAATAACTCGCCCAGCTACAGCACTAAGGACAGATTTAGCGGGATATAAATTTGAGGCCTAGTATTTAGGCGCTGGGTGACAGGTATGGGTTTAGTGCCAGAATTAGACTTGGAAATACACAGTAGCGGGTGTGTGTGAAGTTATTCTGAATGACCCAATGTGCACCTTGAATATTATATACCCTTTTAGGGATAGATTTCAAATAGCTCTGATATAGCAGAAACCACTAAATTATGAAATTGCTAAATTGGGAATTGTATTTCAACCCAGAACAAGAAATGTGCTTGAACGGACACTAAATAACTCGCCCAGCTACAGCACTAGGGACAGATTTAGCTGGATATAAATTTGAGGCCTAGTATTTAGGCGCTGGGTGACCGGTATGGATTTAGTGACAGAATTAGACTTGGAAATGCACAGAAGCGTGTGTGTGAAGTTATTCTGAATGACCCTATGTGCACCTTGAATATTATATACCCTTTTAGGGATAGATTTCAAATAGCTCTGATATAGCAGAAACCACTAAATTATGAAATTGCTAAATTGGGAATTGTATTTCAACCCAGAACAAAAAATGTGCTTTGACGGACACTAAATAACTTTCCCAGCCACAACAGGACAGCGTTAACGAGAGATTTAGCAGGATATAAATTTGAGGCCTAGTATTTAGGCGCTGGGTGACAGGTATGGGTTTAGTGACAGAATTAGACTTGGAAATACACAGTAGCGGGTGTGTGTGAAGTTATTCTGAATGACCCAATGTGCACCTTGAATATTATATACCCTTTTAGGGATAGATTTCAAATAGCTCTGATATAGCAGAAACCACTAAATTATGAAATTGTTAAATTGGGAATTGTATTTAAACCCAGAACAAAAAATGTGCTTTGACGGACACTAAATAACTTTCCCAGCCACAACAGGACAGCGTTAACGAGAGATTTAGCAGGATATAAATTTGAGGCCTAGTATTTAGGCGCTGGGTGACAGGTATGGGTTTAGTGACAGAATTAGACTTAGAAATACACAGTAGCGGGTGTGTGTGAAGTTATTCTGAATGACCCAATGTGCACCTTGAATATTATATACCCTTTTAGGGATAGATTTCAAATAGCTCTGATATAGCAGAAACCACTAAATTATGAAATTGCTAAATTGGGAATTGTATTTCAACCCAGAACAAGAAATGTGCTTGAACGGACACTAAATAACTCGCCCAGCTACAGCACTAAGGACAGATTTAGCGGGATATAAATTTGAGGCCTAGTATTTAGGCGCTGGGTGACAGGTATGGGTTTAGTGCCAGAATTAGACTTGGAAATACACAGTAGCGGGTGTGTGTGAAGTTATTCTGAATGACCCAATGTGCACCTTGAATATTATATACCCTTTTAGGGATAGATTTCAAATAGCTCTGATATAGCAGAAACCACTAAATTATGAAATTGCTAAATTGGGAATTGTATTTCAACCCAGAACAAGAAATGTGCTTGAACGGACACTAAATAACTCGCCCAGCTACAGCACTAAGGACAGATTTAGCGGGATATAAATTTGAGGCCTAGTATTTAGGCGCTGGGTGACAGGTATGGGTTTAGTGCCAGAATTAGACTTGGAAATACACAGTAGCGGGTGTGTGTGAAGTTATTCTGAATGACCCAATGTGCACCTTGAATATTATATACCCTTTTAGGGATAGATTTCAAATAGCTCTGATATAGCAGAAACCACTAAATTATGAAATTGCTAAATTGGGAATTGTATTTCAACCCAGAACAAGAAATGTGCTTGAACGGACACTAAATAACTCGCCCAGCTACAGCACTAAGGACAGATTTAGCGGGATATAAATTTGAGGCCTAGTATTTAGGCGCTGGGTGACAGGTATGGGTTTAGTGCCAGAATTAGACTTGGAAATACACAGTAGCGGATGTGTGTGAAGTTATTCTGAATGACCCAATGTGCACCTTGAATATTATATACCCTTTTAGGGATAGATTTCAAATAGCTCTGATATAGCAGAAACCACTAAATTATGAAATTGCTAAATTGGGAATTGTATTTCAACCCAGAACAAGAAATGTGCTTGAACGGACACTAAATAACTCGCCCAGCTACAGCACTAAGGACAGATTTAGCGGGATATAAATTTGAGGCCTAGTATTTAGGCGCTGGGTGACAGGTATGGGTTTAGTGCCAGAATTAGACTTGGAAATACACAGTAGCGGGTGTGTGTGAAGTTATTCTGAATGACCCAATGTGCACCTTGAATATTATATACCCTTTTAGGGATAGATTTCAAATAGCTCTGATATAGCAGAAACCACTAAATTATGAAATTGCTAAATTGGGAATTGTATTTCAACCCAGAACAAGAAATGTGCTTGAACGGACACTAAATAACTCGCCCAGCTACAGCACTAGGGACAGATTTAGCTGGATATAAATTTGAGGCCTAGTATTTAGGCGCTGCGTGACAGGTATGGGTTTAGTGACAGAATTAGACTTGGAAATACACAGTAGCGGGTGTGTGTGAAGTTATTCTGAATGACCCAATGTGCACCTTGAATATTATATACCCTTTTAGGGATAGATTTCAAATAGCTCTGATATAGCAGAAACCACTAAATTATGAAATTGCTAAATTGGGAATTGTATTTCAACCCAGAACAAGAAATGTGCTTGAACGGACACTAAATAACTCGCCCAGCTACAGCACTAGGGACAGATTTAGCTGGATATAAATTTGAGGCCTAGTATTTAGGCGCTGGGTGACCGGTATGGATTTAGTGACAGAATTAGACTGGGATATGGCCAAAAAATAAACAGACTATTGCTGGTTAAATGCACTTGGTGTGACAGCTTCACCCTGATGTAGGCTTTAGCCAAAAAACAACCACACCATTGAGGGTTAAATGCACTTGGTGACAGGCGCAGCTTGCCCCTGATTTAGTATATGGCCAAAAAATGAACAGACTATTGCTGGTTAAATGCACTTGGTGTGACATCTTCACCCTGATGTAGGCTTTAGCCAAAAAACAACCACACCATTGAGGGTTAAATGCACTTGGTGACAGGCGCAGCTTGCCCCTGATTTTGTATATGGCCAAAAAATGAACAGACTATTGCTGGTTAAATGCACTTGGTGTGACAGCTTCACCCTGATGTAGGCTTTAGCCAAAAAACAACCACACCATTGAGGGTTAAATGCACTTGGTCGCAGCTTGTGCTGGCGCACCACAAGACACAAAATGGCCGCCGATCACCCCAGAAAAATGTGACTGACAAACGGTCTGTGCAGCCTAAAAACAGTGAGCAATTGAGGATCAGCAGCTCAATGATCCACAGCTGCAGATCGATCAGTTAATCAAGTCCTTTGGAGGAGTTAATCTGCCTAATCTCGCCCTACTGTCGCAGCCGCAACCTCTCCCTACGCTAATCAGAGCAGAGTGACGGGCGGCGCTATGTGACTCCAGCTTAAATAGAGGCTGGGTCACATGGTGCTCTGGCCAATCACAGCCATGCCAATAGTAGGCATGGCTGTGATGGCCTCTTGGGGCAAGTAGTATGACGCTTGTTGATTGGCTGCTTTGCAGCCTTTCAAAAAGCGCCAAGAAAGCGTCACAAAAGCGCGAAGAAAGCGACGAACACCGAACCCGAACCCGGACTTTTACGAAAATGTCCGGGTTCGGGTCCGTGTCACGGACACCCCAAAATTCGGTACGAACCCGAACTATACAGTTCGAGTTCGCTCATCCCTAGTGATCACATCTTTTATTTGCCACATAAAATCATTGTTTGCTGCCGGCAAACAATGAATCTGTATGGGAAAGAGTGATCGTAGTAGCGATCATTTTTCCCCATACAGAGGAGATGATCAAAACTGCTCAACAATCAGGCAATTATCAGAAATGTTTGGTTCGTTCTTGATAACCTATCATTACTGGCACATGAGAAGTGAAGGGCTATGTGACAAATTGTTAATTCAGAGCCAGTAATACCTTTCACAAGACCAGTATGGTCTTCTTAGCTTACCGAATGTCTGTGTCTGTTTGCTCGATCAAGAGTTCCTGCTCCTGCTACAGCTCCTTCTTGAGTTCTTAATGGATAGTTCTATGAGAGTAGTAAATAATGTGACTTTTGTAGATCGCTACAATCAGAATCAAAAGATAATCTATTGATAAAGGTCCCAAACCCTAGGGGTACCTACCTGTATACTGTTGAAGTGACCCACTTTTGCCTTATTATGGATGACCAATGCTGATGTCTGCATCAAAAAGGGAATGAAAAAAATCTGTTTACTAGTTTAAGATATTTGGTAATTACCAAGCATCTTGGTAATTGCAGTGAATAGTACAGCTATGGCAGGAAATCATACAGATGTTCTAACAATGGCAGTCTCCACTTGTGGAAAGTTTAGCTGCAGCATTGCAACGTCAACATAATTAGTAAGTTAGTGACCCAAAAGCAGAATTGAGATGGCCCCCTCTCATATAAGCTGGTTCATTCCACCCTACAATGATGGTAACTAGAGATGAGCAAAGTTAAGGAAAATCGATTCAGCTGCTTTGTCGACTTTCACAAAGAAATTACTTTGTCATAAAGTGCATTTCTTTGCATGAGGCAGGCGCAATGACAGGGAACGGCGATTATACCGCCCTCTCATCACTGAACCCATCATATGCCGCGTTCATCACTGATTGCGGCATCTGTGGCTACTATTTACCGTATTTTTCGCCGTATAAGACGCACCGGCGTATAAGACGCACCTAGGTTTTTGGGGAGGAAAATAAGAAAAAAAATATTTTGAACTAATTGTGGTCTGTGGGTGATGCACTGTTATGGGGATCTGTGGATGACGCACTGTTATGGGGGATCTGTGGGTGACACTTATAGGGGATCCTCTCTGGGTGGCACTGTTATGAGGATCTGTGTATGACAGTTATGGGGGGGATCTGTGGATGACACATATATAGCATCTTATGCTATGTGTCATCCACAGATCCCCTCCATAAGTGTGGGGGTCGCATTTGCTTTTATAATGGGGGTGGGGGTCGCATCTGCATTTATAATGACAGCGGGGCCCGTGCAGTGACTGTATTCTACTACACGGGCCCCGCTCACTGTATAATCATATCCCTAATACCGTAGTTAATTGTTGTGTGCACTGCATGTAAAAGCATAATGTGCGATGATGAGCGCTATTACTTACAATTAGAAGCGCTCGCCGTTCGGAGCAGAGAGGAGGCAGGAGGCAGGCCGGGAGGACGGGCGCTGGCAGTGTGAGTCATCCGTCATGCGCCCACGCCGCCCACTTTATGAATGAAGCAGACGGCGTGGGCGCATGACGTATGACTCACGCTGCCAGCGCCTGTCCTCCCGGCCTGCCTCCTGCCTCCTCCCTCCTCTCTGCTCCGAACGGCGAGCGCTTCTAATTGTAAGTAATAGCGCTCATCATCGCACATTATGCTTTTACATGCAGTGCACACAACAATTAACTACGGTATTAGGGATATGATTATACAGTGAGCGGGGCCCGTGTAGTAGAATACAGTCACTGCACGGGCCCCGCTGTCATTATAAATGCAGATGCCGCCCGCAGCCCCTCCTCCCTCACAGCTGATACACCCGCCGCACGGCATTGCGGCGGGTGTATCATTGAAAACTAAGCAAAATCGGCTACATTCGCCGTATAAGACGCACTGCTATTTCCCCCCCACTTTTGGGGGGGAAAAAGTGCGTCTTATACGGCGAAAAATACGGTAGGCCTTTCAGGGGTTATTCATGGTAAAAAATAAGTAAATAAATACTCACTGTATCCATTTGATTGCGTAGAAGCCATTGTGGCCATCTTGATTGAGTACACTGTGCAAAATCTTGCGTGGTGACGTCAAGATTTCAATCAAGATGGTCGCGACAGCCTGTTCGCGCAGAAATGAATACGGTGAGAAAATTGTTTCATTACCACGAAGTGCAGGGAAATTTGGCTTCATGGCAAATCAAATATTTCCTGAAATTTGGATCGATCGTGTCAAAAAAAACAGATCCGTCCCCATTGACTTAAATTGTGTATCGCACCACATCGCGGACAGAAAAACACTGCTTGTAGCATTATTCTGTCTGTGATGGGGACGCAACCAAATGGAACGGAATGCATTTTGGTGCATTCAGTTTCATTCAGTTCAGTTTTGTCCCCATTGACAATGAATGGGGACAAAACTGAAGCGTTTCCCCTGCTATTGAGATCCTATGACGGATCCTAATAGCGGAAGGGAAAAGCGCAAGTGTGAAAGTAGCCTTAACTGTTCAATTAATAGGCCATAGCAGGTAGAATAAGTCTATTCCAGGCATCCTCAAACTGCGGCCCTCCAGCTGTTGTAAAACTACAACTCCCACAATGCCCTGCTGTAGGCTGATACCTGTAGGCTGTTCGGGCATGCTGGGAGTTGTAGTTTTGCAACAGCTGGAGGGCCGCAGTTTGAGGATGCCTGGTCTATTCTGATCAAGTGACACCCCGAAAATGAGCAGTTGCCTGAATACAATGGTAAATGGTTCCACCATTCATCCTTCGACTGCCGGTGTGGTGCCACCAGGCATGATGAAGTTACATCCTTGCACCTGCTGTGCCTGGTTGTCCAACAGAACAGAGCAGATCTACAATGAGTGATCTGCTCCTCTTGTTGTGGGACTGTGTCTCGTGGGTATTCATTTTGTAGACATTAAGGGGGCATCATATTGTGTTGAAAGGCACATAAGGGGGCACCATCTTGTGATGGGTGCCCATAAAAGGCATCCATTCTGTATCAGGGACACATATGAGGCATCATTCTGGTTTGAGGCATATAAGGTGCATCATAGGCAGATCTTGGTGATGAGTTACCACACTTACCTTTGCTTGGAGCCTCAATTATGCCAAATTTGCCTCTGGAACTCCCTCAATACATACATATATGGTCTGCTTTATTCAGTTAACACCCATAGATCTCCACAACAGGATGGAAATTGAGTTATTCTATTCAAATGACACACCAGAAACTCAACAGGAGCATAATAAGTTGTGCTACCTACTGGTGGTGACACATAAGCAGCTTCCTCGATATACAGTAAATGGTCTTCTGGTCCATTCATATAAGAGCCCTGGATCCCCACAGCAGTACTGAGATTGAGTGGTGTCACATGTTGTGAAACAGCCACCTAACCTCACTGGTCATCTGTTCAATTCAAGTAGCAGCATGGAGACTGAGTGGTTTGCTATGCAGATGCCTTCTGGAGTGCTGCCTAGAAAGGACAGCTCTAGTTGATGAACATTTTTAGAGGATCTTTTTTTGTTTTGTTTTTTTCCCTCTGTTGCAGTGATAGCATAAACTGATCAATTTTCAATGTTTTACTCAACATTACCATAAAGCGTTCCCCGCCCCCTCCCCTAACACTATCATAAACCTTAGAGAAGTCTCCAGGGTATCCAAATTCAGTAAAGCTCACTGGTCTATTGAAAATGAAAATAAATAAAAAATGGAAACCCTTTTTTTTTTTTTCATTCCAATTAGTCAGTTTTTACCTGTGTCTATTTCTACCTTATTCCTCTAAATATGTAAATGTATTCGTGAAGTCTTTGCTGCAGATGAGAATAATTTACAAGTTTGCTGATTTGAGGTTTTTATTGAAAATTGTGAAACTGCTTACAACCTGAACTGAAGCAATCTATCACCTCCCTTCCTTAATCCTCTTATCCCTCCGACCCTCCCCGCTGTGCAAAAAGTTTATGCTTCTGCTACTTACTGAAAGCCTTCTGGTGCCGGATCTGTGGAACGCAGCGTCGATCTCCTCCTACCCAAGAGATTAAAACATGTTCAGGATTTCTACGCTCACAAAATAAATTAAAGGTACGGTATGACCACTTTTGACATCCCATATCCCCTTAAAATTAGTTGACCCCTGGGTGTCCTGCTGTTGGGAATGGAAGATAAAATCTGTGGAGCAACCTAGAAGTAAGTGTTCAATTCCCCTGTAGCGCTACCACTGGTGATAAAAAGTATTACGCAATTCCCACTGAAACCAATGGGCTGTAATGTATGGTCATGCCAGGTCCTCCACAGATACAGACACTGTAGTCTTGAGCTGCTGTGGGATATTGATGGAGGTTGAAGGCACTTCATAGGTTTCTCCCAGAAATAGCGCCACAGGTTTTGCACGGTATTGCAGCTCACCTCTATTAAAGTGAATGGAACTGAGCTGCAATACCATACACAACCATATGCAAAAGCAATTCTACCAAAAAACTATATTTAGGGTCCCACCTGGCACACGTTGTAGAAGTATGGTTATATGTCACTCACTAGCTTTATAAGATGCTATATATATTTTCCTAGGCATATAATGGGACAGTGGCACAACAACAACAAAAAGCTCCTGCCCTACTCCTACTTCTCCAACTTTAAGGACTTGGTAGATTACCTGGTCATTGGTTGTGGCATCAGCCAGGGTCCCAGCTCCATTTAATACATTTGTAGCCTACAATCAAAATTAATAAGTTTAGATAGATGAAAGTGTGGTTGCAAAATTGGGCACTATTACTGTATGGTGCCTATGTACAACCGTTATCTAGTATCATATTGTCACTGTATATTTGTAATATTGGTCTTTGTACTGTGTTTTTTATTCAGTAACAGTTCAGTAAGATTAATCAGCCTCTAGGTGCTGGTATTGGTCGTGGTCATGGTATGTCGGTATACAAGTGAAACTTGAAAAGTTAGAATATCGTGCGAAGTTCATTTATTTCAGTAATGCAACTTAAAAGGTGAAATTAACATATGAGACTCATTACATGCAAAGCGAGATGTTTCAAGCCTTTATTTGTTAAAATTTGGATGATTATGGCTTACAGTTTATGAAAACCCCAAAATCACAATCTCAGGTCCCCTTTGCTCAGGGGGTATGGACTAATTAGCTGATTAGAGTGTGACATTTTGAGCCTAGAATACTGAACCTTTTCACAATATTCTAATTTTAAGTTGCATTAAAGCAATTCCTTTTCATTACTGAAATAAAAGAACTTTTGCAAGATATTCTAATTTTTAGAGTTTCACCTGTAATTTGGTCCTTTTATGGTGGTATTTTTAGTAATATTGATCTTTGCATTAGCAACATTTTTTGAACAGTATGGTTGTATTATTCATTCACTATGCTGTGGTACTATGTGGTCCTGGTGTGGAGGTATAACAGTATTCAGTCACAGTATGGTGGTATTATTTAGTCACTATGCAGTGGTACTATGTGGTCCTGGTGTGGAGGTATAATGGTATTCAGTAACAGTATGGTGGTATTATTTAGTCACTATGTTGTGGTACTATGTGGTCCTGGTGTGGAGGTATAATGGTATTCAGTAACAGTATGGTGGTATTATTTAGTCACTATGCTGTGGTACTATGTGGTCCTGGTGCGGAGGTATAACAGTATTCAGTAACAGTATGGTGGTATTATTTAGTCACTATGCAGTGGTACTATGCCGGGGCGTGGCTAAAGGCTCATGTGCCCTGGTGCAAGAGTTTAGCTTGGGCCCCCCTTTCCTCAGTGCTTTGTGGCAATTGGCAGGGCAGCACATAGCCTTCCAGCTACCTGAGGCAAAAATAGAAATAACCCCTTCCCCATGCCAAACCCCTTCCCTGGTGTCTTCTTATATGGCACAAGTGTCTTTGGTCCCTCTCAGGCTCCTGGGTCCGGTAGTGACTGCTACATAGTACTATGAGGTCCTAATGTGGATGCATTTTTATTAACAGTATGGTGGTATTACTATGCAGTGGTAATATGTCACTATGCAGTGGTAATATGTCATCCTAAGGTGGCTGTAATATTTATTAACAGTATGTTGGTATTATTCAGTCACCATGCAGTGGTACTATATAATCCTGGTGTGGAAATTGTATTCAGTTACTGTGCAGTGGTACTATGTTATCCTGGTGTGGAAGTATTATTTAGTAACAGTATGGTGGCATTGTTCAGTCACTACGCAGTGGTACTATGTGGTCCTGGTTTGGAAGTATTATTGACTAACAGTATGGTGGTATTACTCAGTCACTGTGCAGTGGTAATATGCCGTCCTAAGGTGGCTGTAATATTCATTAACAGTATGTTGGTATTATTCAGTCACCATGCAGTGGTACTATATGATCCTGGTGTGGAAATATTATTCAGTTACTGTGCAGTGGTACAATTTGGTCCTGGTGTGGCAGTATTAGTCATTAAAAGTATGATAGTGTTATTCAGTCAATGTCCAATGTTACTAATCGGCCATGCTTTGGGGGGTATCATTTGGCCCTTGTATAGCGTGGTACTTGTATGACTGTATTATTTAGAGGCTGCATACAGTCTATCGCCCCAGCAGCCACATCCTCTACTGACAGAATGTGTGGTTCTGTACAACATGTCCTGTCTGTCCTAGGGCTGGGAGAGAACACTTGCTGACTACTACCATTGATGGTAAGTGTCCTTTCCTGACACAGTGACACTAGGATAGGTAGGTCGGGCTGAGCAGAGGATGTGGCTATGAACCTTTCTCCCTGATAACTAGCAGCCACATCTTCTGCTCAGTCTGTATAATTGGAGCTATACTATTACAAACACTACAGTATGACAGCACATACAGTTGAAGTTCATGGAGGTCTGCATTTTGGGAGATAGCAGCCATCGTGTTGTGCCTGGGAGACTTGTCAGCTCTTCTGGGAGTCCGTGGGGGGCTCTCCTTTTTCTGGGAGCCTCCTGGATGTTCCAGGAGAGTTGCCAACTATGATTTATTTCTGAATACATCTTCAGAATTGCCAGCTTGGGACAACTGGATAACCCATAATAATGGACATATTCCATAGCAGCGCTCTGGTCACCAATTACAGCAAACATGAGTTCATACCATGCAATCCAACTTCTCTGATTCTTCATTGTATGCAATCATTGAATTCAGAGGCTCAGTTTCCACAGGGACCATGACTTTCTTGGTTTCTATCTTGCACAGCAGGAGACATAGTACTGTATATGTGGAAAAAGCAAATAAAGGTAAGTGCTTAGAGGAGATACAGCAGCAGGGGGCACTGCAGCAAGAACAGAGAATACAGTATAGGTAAATTAAGTCTTAAGAAAAGACAAAAGAGGCAGATAGGCCCTTGCGTTAAATCGTACATAACATAGGCTAAAGAATGGGGAAAAAGAGAAGACAATTGAGCAAAACAAGAAAAACTGCAAAGAACACCACTGCCTCTAGTGGACAAACCCAAGTACAAACCCAAGTACAGCAGCAGATCAAGGTTAGGACGCTTGTAGTGATTGTGCTAAATGTATTTAAACATTAAAATTGCCCCCAAAAAATGTAAAAAAAAAAAAATCACATTTCTGAATTGTCCAGCATTTGTGAAACTACAACTTCCAAAATGCCCTAGCTCTGTAATGGCTAAGCTCCGGCACTCCAGCTGTGGTAAAACTACAACTCCCAAGATGTACACTTGCTTGGCTGTTCTCAGAACTCCATAGAAATGAAAAGGGCAGGCTGGGAGTCATAGTATCTCCATAGCTGGAGTGTCAGAGTTAGGCCATCACTGCCCTAGGTCATGCTGGGAATTGTAGTTTCACAACAGCTGGACAGCCGCACTTTCTGACACTTTCATAATTATTTTATTCACATATATTGTTGACATATTGCTCAGCCCTTTGCAGACATTATCGTCACTTGCTCACAATCTAAGTTCCCTATCAGTATGTCTTAGAGGGAACCAGGATACCCAGAGGGAACCCATGCAAACATGTGGAGAATATACATCTCCACTCAGATATTGTCTGTGGTCAGATTCAAACCCAGGAGCCCAGAGCTGCCAGGCACCAGTGCTAACCACTGAGCCACCATGCTGCCCAATGACAATGTAAAGAATTGCATCTCCTAATTCTTATGTGTAGTTTTTGTGCAGTGCCCCCACAGGAGAGACATTGTATAGCAGTCTAGGGTCCAAAAACAACTGAGAGTTCTGCGGACATAGATTACATAAGAAATACAATTACTCACAGATAAATAATACTGGAACCAACAGAAGTAGTGCAATGGCTCCCCCACCCAGAGTTGGTGGGTCTGCGATTTTTTTAATACAGGCCTCGCCACCTAAGCAGTCACACACATGCACAGTGATAGTCTCCTGAGATGCTGTGCCTTGGAGGTCATAGATTTCTAGAAGTAAAGTGTGGTTTCCTTGATAAGCATCTTTCAACTTCTTAACCTTGAGGATATCATCTGAAACAGAGACATTGAGAGGCATTAGTATTTTCTCGTAGTCTAAAATTCCCTGGGTTGTCGAGAAACCATGGCTATGAAATTCGGAGAGTTTTAAAGGAATAATCCAGGAAAAACGAATACACTGTGCTATGCCTTGTCCAGGGTCTAAGGGGGCAGAGCACATGAACAGCAACAAAGAGTCACGCTCCACCCCTTAAAGGGGTTATCCCAGATATCCCCCCTTCATTGCTCAAATTGTTCTGCTAGATTTATATCAAGCTGGTAGCTCAAGGGGCATGACCTTTCTGCTGCAGCTCAATGGGTGTGTCCTTCTGCTGCAGCTTTCTCCCTATTACAGCTCAGGAGGTAGTTTAAGTCCTCTCTCACACGAACGATACGGATTGGCGGTGGTCCACCTCATACATACATGGAAGCTGGGTCCACCATAATCTGCCCCTCCATCATGTCTCCACTCCATTATGTTTCACAGAGTAGGTTTCCTTTCTTGGATATCAATGTATTGTACTTTATTTTTTAGATTTTACACTTACCGACAGTGATGGAGCTTCACTTTACGATTTTTTATTTTTTTTTACAATACATAACAATTCAGTGTTTGCCGTTGACCTGTTTCTTATTTTCCAAGATTCTGTACATTAGATGTCTAGATATTTTCTCAGCTTCACTGACATCGGAATGTGTCCTGATTTGCAGCTGGTGTCTAACAGACAAAACTCTAACAATGTAAGTTTGAGGCTATATATGGACTCCTACCTAAATTCATGCCTTATCGTGGACCTTATTATGGTCTTTGCCTACGGGGAATAACAAGACGCTTGTAGGTGTGTCTCATTCTTCTCAAATCCAGCTATTCAGGTATGTCAGTGTCTGTCTGTCCATATTTATGACAGATCACTTCTGGGGGTAGTCAGAATATTTTACCTGTCCCCATCTAAAATATAGACATAATCATAACTCTAGTTTTGATTAATCTAATTCTTCAAGGACAGTGCCATATTTGTGTAAGTAATCTAGCATCTTCCAGGGGATAAGACCCACAGGTCTAGTTGTCAACAGAAGTATTTGAACACCCTGCAATTTTGTAAGTTCTCCCACTTCGAAACCACGGAGGGGTCTAAAATTCACATAGTAGGTTCATTCCCATTCTGAGAGGCAGAATGAAAAAAAAAGAAAATCACATTGTATGATTTTTAAAGAATGTATTTGTCTTGCACTGCTGAACATTAGTATTTGAACACCTGAGAAAATCAATGTTAATATTTTGTACAGAAGCCTTTGTTTGCAATTACAGAGGTCAAACGTTCAAGATTATCCATGCAACAGGGATTTTGGCCCACTCCTCCACACAGATCTCCTCTAGATCTGTCAGGTTTCGGGGCTGTCACTGAGCAACACGGAGTTTCAGCTCCCTCCAAAGATGTTCTATTAGCTTTAGGTCTGGAGACTGGATAGGCCACTCCAGAACCTTGATATGCTTCTTACGGAGCCACTCCTTGGTTATCCTGGATGTGTGCTTCGGGTCGTTGTCATGTTGGAAGACCCAGCTATGACCCATCTTCAATGCTCTGACTGAGGGAAGGAGCTTGTTGCTCAAAATCTCACAATAAATACATCCTCTCCTTAATACAGTGCAGTCATCCTGTCCCCGTCACAGAAAAGCACCCCCAAAGCATGATGTTACCACCCCATGCTTCACAGTAGGGATGGTGTTCTTGGGATGCAACTCATCCTTCTTTTTCCTCCAAACACGACAAATGAAGTTTAGACCAAAAAGTTCTACTTTGGTCTCATCTGACCACATGACTTTCTCCCATGCCAAATCTGGATCATCCAGATGGTCATTGGCAAACTTCAGAAGGCCTGAACATGTGATGACTTGAGCAGGGGAACCTTCGGTGCATGATTTGAAACCATGACAGCTTAGTGTTCAACCGACAGTAACCTTTGAAACTGTGGCCCCAGCTCTCTTCATGTCATTCAACTCCTCCCTTGTAGTTCTGGGCTGATCCCTCACCTTTTTTATCATCACCACGAGGTGAGATCTTGCATGGAGCCCCAGTCTGAGGGAGACTGAAAGTCAGGACAGCAAATGTACTGATCCCCTGGGGGACAGAGGGGTAAAACTTAGCATTTAATAAAGGTTATTTCTAAAATAAGTGGACACTAGAGGATGGGCCGCTGTAACAAACATAAAAAACAGCCCATGGGGCATAGACTGAACATATAAACACAGTATGGCAAAGATGGTGTAAAGAAACAAGAACGTTCTCACCCAGGTGTAGATCGAGGGTTCTCTCAGAGGTTGTTGAGGATGGAGACGGACCTGTAATAGTTGGTAGCCATACTGGAAATTGATAGGCGTATGTGCCCCTTAACGTTGGTGGGTGACAAGGGTGGGTTAGCCCTAGACAGCCCTAAGGAAGGGGCAGGGGCTAGTACGACCTACCTATCTACACGAGGAACTTGCCCCGCAAGGAGCGTCCCCGTCCGGATGCCTGACCCTGTGGGGGCAGAGTCCCTAATAAACCCTATAAGGGTGCTCCCTACGTGTCACATTTCAATTTGTGAAAGAAAATCATCCTGGGAGAAATAATGGTAGTCACAGGACTATGGATGGGGCCTGTGCGACCAAAAAAGGGTGGTAAATAGGGGATGTGTGGGTCAATGTCCAAAAAATCGGACAAAGTGTGTGTGTAGCCAGTCAGACTAAATCACCGTCTTACGCTAACCTGTTCCTGGGCTGGTGGGAGGAGACCCTGGTCTTCAGGGAGGAACGTTCCATTCTTATGGACCAAGTTGGCATGTGGGCCGGTACATAGATGACATCTTCATCATATGGAGCGGGAATGAGTCCTCGTTCCGCTCGCTGGTGAAGATGTTTAATGACAACCAGATCGGCATGCACTTCACCAGTGAGGTTGGGGGCAGGAGGCTACCTTTCCTCAATGTCCTCATCTCCCAAACATCAACTGGTGACTTGGAGACATCGATTTATCGTAAACCGACGTCCACCAATACCCTGCTTAGGTGGGAGAGTAGCCATCCTCTGCCACTTAGGCAGGGTATTCCCAAAGGACAATATCTCAGGCTAAGGAGATATTGTTCCACTAAACGGGAATTCATCAGACAAGCAGCTGATCTACGTACAAGGTTCTGCCAGCGCGGTTATCCCGACAGGGTCCTGAGGAGAGCTTTCGAATTTGCTCTGCATTCAGACAGAACATCTCTCCTCATCCCTAAACCCTGTACGGTGCCACCTGTAAACATCAGCCGCCCCATCATGACCTTTGACAGGGCCGCTGGTGACATTAGACACATCCTCCAGAAGAATTGGGGCATCCTTCAACTAGACCCAAACTTGAGAGAGGTGGTGGGGGACTACCCACACGTCACCTACCGTCGAGGACGTAGCCTCCGTGACACACTGGTGTCTAGTGAATTCACCCCCCCCCCCCCCCCCCAATTCGTCAGGTTCAACATGGCTTAGATCTGACGTCAAGGGATGTTACAGATGTAGTGGATGCATCGCTTGTCCCCATCTAAAATCTGGGAAAATCTTTAGCGGTCACAGGCAGGGAATATCGCATACACCACTTCATTAACTGCAGGACTCACGGTGTCATTTACCTCCTGTCATGGGAGTGTGGCAGGGGGTATGTAGGAAAAACCATCCGCGAGCTCCGCAGACGCATTGGGGAAGACCTTAGCGATATAGCTAAAGCTAAAGATACCACTGTCGCTAATCATGTCCACAGTCAGCACAATGGGAAAGCCCGCATCTCTGTGATGGGCATTGACCGCATCTTACCCCCAAAGCGTGGGGGAGATTGGGACCGTGCCATATTGCAGCGGGAATTGCGCTGGATTTATTATCTGAAAACAATGGCCCCTGTGGGCTTAAACGAGCAGCTTAATTTCAACTGTTTTATTTAAATTACTTTTTCCTTTCCCTATACTGTTTATCTCTATACCCCCATCGTGCAGGTTATACCCCTCCTACGGCTGGTGTTCTTTGAGAGCCTGCCTCTAATAGTTTGGTTCACTAATGTAATTATTCGTTACCATGGAATCCCTCTAACTATGGGCCCCCTCTGCAACTATGCGGATCTGCATTCATTTTGCGTCCACATCTTTGCCGGGTACCTAATCCCGCCCCCTGTTTACACTACTGACCGCTCCCACTCCGGCACCTGGGCGGTGGGTGTCGTTTTCTAGGTCTGACGCGCTCCGTGTCAAAATGTTGTGTGACGTCATCTCCTGGCGCTGCGCACCGCGGACCGCGTCTCCCTGGAACGCACGCTCACTTCCCTGCGTTCCACCGGACATGTGACTTCCTTCTACCAGAGTCACATGTCCGGAAGTGGGAAGATACAGGGTAACTGGCGCGGTTCGCAGTACCTTCAAAAGACACAGATTGGTGAGCACACTCTGCTGACAGCCCCCCCCCCCCCAGGATTCGATTATCCTGTGGCTACTTTCTGTCCTCCATAGACGTCACCCACTGGTGCATCTATATCCTCAATAGGAGGTTGCTGATGAGGTCATGTTGTGTGATTTAGTCTGACTGGCTACACACACACTTTGTCTGATTTTTTTGACATTGACCCACACATCCCCTACTTTACCACCCTTTTTTGGTCGCACAGGCCCCATCCATAGTCCTGTGACTACCATTTTTTCTTCCAGGATGATTTTCTTTCACGAATTGAAACGTGACACGTAGGGAGCACCCTTATAGGGTTTATTAGGGACTCTGCCCCCACAGGGTCAGGCATCCGGACGGGGACGCTCCTTGCGGGGCAACTTCCTCGTGTAGATAGGTAGGGCGTACTAGCCCCTGCCCCTTCCTTAGGGCTGTCTAGGGCTAACCCACCCTTGTCACCCACCAACGTTAAGGGGCACATATGCCTATCTCTTTCCAGTATGGCTACCAACTATTACAGGTCCGTCTCCATCCTCAACAACATCTGAGAGAACCCTCGATCTACACCTGGGTGAGAACGTTCTTGTTTCTTTACACCATCTTTGCCATACTGTGTTTATATGTTCAGTCTATGCCCCATGGGCTGTTTTTTATGTTGTTTGTTACAGAGGTCCATCCTTTAGTGTCCACTTATTTTAGAAATAACCTTTATTAAATGCTAAGTTTTACCCCTCTGTCCCCCAGGGGATCAGTACATTTGCTACACTTATTTTGGGAGTAAATAGGTCTGGTCGTCAAATCCGGCCTCTGTGTTTTTTTTTACTTTGAGACTGACAGTCGTCTTTAGCCTCTTCCATTTTCTAACAATTGCTCCAACAGTTGATCTATTTTCACCAAGCTGCTTGGCAATTGCCCCATAGCCCTTTCCAGCCTTACAATGCAAATTTCAGACCCTTCCATGATTTCTAAGTGGGAGAACTTGCAAAATCGCAGGGTGTTCAAATACTTCTGTTCCTCACTGTATATAAGACTCTGAAAGTAGATCAGTCAACAGCAGTTTGCTGATAGGTTCCAGGTAGCAAGATGCGCTTTTTTTGACACTCGAAAGACAAACCCAAACATAAATTTGGCATGAGAAGCGGAAATACCATTTATACTTCCATCCCCTGAAAAACACAGGTTAAAAGTGTCCAGTATAAAGCAGTAGGTCAACTCACTCTATGGCAACTACAGATCAGCAGGCAATTAACTGGAGAAAACTATGAGCATTCAGTGCTCCGATAAGAAATAATACTGGATCTTTATTGTTACTACTTTAAAGGGTTGTTTGGCCTACATATGTTGATAATGATGACCTATCCTCAGAACAGGCCATCAATATCAGGATCTCCACCAATCAGCTGTTTGCAGGGACTGTAGCGCTCGTGTCTTTTTAGTAATTACCTGTACACCGTCTCCCTTGCAGTGGGGGTGCAATGTATTTAAAGTTGTTGTTCCCTTTCCAGTGATTTGGATAGGAAGGTAAAATGACACTGTACCACCACTACAAAGCAGACAGTGCGCAGGTAAACACTGAAGAGGACGTAGCACTTGCATCAGCACAATTCAAACAGTGGATTGGTGGGGTGTCTGTAGTCGGACCCCTAACTATCTGATATTAATGACCTGCCTGAGGATGGGTCATTAATATCTGTAGCCTGAACAAACTCTTTAACTCCATACAAGTAGGAGAGCTGGCATATTTCAGGTTACACTAACTTTTAGTAAAAGCAGCTAGTAATCTAAAGAGCCCCCTTCCACCATGACCACTATGAGCATCAAGTACTGTAAATCCAGGAAATGGTCATTTTATGGTTATTATGATCTTAGCGCCATACCTTTTTCTCGCATCATTGACCTATAAATGCTCCCTGAACCATTATCCAATTGTTCCTCCATTGTTTCACCATACTTTGTATCTCTTTTTCCCACTCCATCATCCACAATTATCACTAATTAACCCTAAACTCTGTAGGTTCCTTTTATATGGGGATAGACCTTCTCAGCTGGTGGACCTATAGAGCCCGTCATTTCTCCTACCATAGAAGTTACATGCATACATCCAAAAATATGTCTCAGCAGTCTGTGGATGTGGATTACACTACTGCCCCCTCTAGAAAAAAATAGCTTTTTTCTTCCAAAAACAGCTCCACACTTGTCCAAGGGTTGTGTATTGTACTGTATCTCAGCTCTACTGAAATGAATATGCATTACCACAAACAACCAGTGGATGGGTGTGGTGCTGTTTTCGGAAGAAAGTAGCAGTATTTTTCAAATCCAGTGTTTAATTAACACGTGGTGGTCTAAAGTTATTTACTACTCCTGCAATGATGTTTGCACCTATTAGGGTACTTTCACACTAGCTTTATTCTTTTCCGGTATTGAGTTCCGTCACAGGGGCTCAATACTGGAAAAAAACGCTTCCGTTTTATCCTAATGCATTCTGAATGGAAAGAATTCCGTTCAGTATGCATCAGGATGTCTTCAGTTCAGTCCCTTTAAGGTATTTGGCCATAGAAAATACCACAGCATGCTGCGGTATTTTCTCCGGCCAAAATTCCGGAACACTTGCCGGAATGCCGCATCTGGCATTAATTCCCTTTGAAATGTATTAATTCCAGATCTGGTGCCAAGTGTTTCAGAAAAACGGATCCGGTTTCCCAGTCTGCGCATGCGCAGATCTTTAAAAATGCAAAAATAAATAAATACCGGATCCGTTTTTCCGGATGACACCAGAGAGACAGATCCAGAATTTCAATGCATTTGTCAGACTAATCTGTCTACAAATTATATCCGTTTGCATACGGATTTCCGGATCCGGCAGGCAGTTCCGGCGACGGAACTGTCTGCCCGATCCTCACAACTTGCGTTGTGAGGGCAAAGATATATCAGTGTAATTGGTTCCTTACCATTACCATCGACTAGTTTGATGGATTTCTTCTCAGGCTCTTTGTCTAAGACATTGATGACGAAGGGTCCAGAGTAGGGTTTGAGGTCTTTGTCAATGATGGGTGTGGTGAGAAGTATCTCCTCCTCTTTCTCGCAAGTGGTTATGTAGGGATTTAGCAGTTTTGGAACATTGTCATTAATGTCCTTCAGGTTAACAATTAAAGTGGCCGTTCCAGTCATTGGGGGTTCACCTTAAAAAAAAAAAAAATTATATTAGAACCTGCCATTAATCACTAATTGTCATGCAATATTGAGGGGCAAAACCCAAATAATGAAATTTTACATTAGATAAAAAATGGCTGATGTCTTCTACAAACAGCACCACCCTTGTCTATAACTTCATCACTGACCCCAGTGAGCGGAAAGGGCTAGTAATTTTTATTTTAATCTGCAACTAATGCCCTGGTTATTCAGCCCACCTCCTAAAATGTAACTTTTATTTATACTATTATTTTCAATTGAACTTATTGAGACAAATTTTCACACACATCCATGTTAACCGGAGGACATATCCATAAGCTATATACCATAGCACTCCTATGCCTGAGCAAATGTGCCTCCTGCTGCCCTTACCATCATCCACAGCCAGAACCTTCACAATATACTTGCTGTTTGTCACATAATCTGACTCTCTGTCTAATTGCTTTTTGGTGGTGATGACTCCGGTGTCTTCATTTACACTTAGCCAGTCTGCTGTGTCATTCTCCAAAAAGTACCTGCAAGAATAACATACTAAATAACCTTCTTCGTCAAGAATCAACACCTTAATGTTTGGAGAACTCTTCTGTGCTCTATAACACTGGCCAGTATTGAATGTCTAATTAAAGGGATTGTCCTTTTATTTTCTCTAAATTTGCCACTCAGTCAGCAGTACCTGTGGAGAAATTCATACTCACCTGCTCACTGCCGCTCCATACCAGCTCCGTGGCTCCCGGACCCGATCTCGATCTGTCAACTTCTGCGCGAGTGGCTTACGTGTGCTACTGCAGTTAATGACTAGCCTCTAAGCTGTCCTCCAAGTAACATGCCATTTACGTGCCATTTGAGGACACATCACTGCTAAGGCCAGTTGTTGACTGCAGCGGTAGATGTCATCCCATTCGGGCAGAAGTTAATGGATGGGAGCTGGAAGTAAAGTGAAAAGAGCTCGGGAGCCATGGAGCTAGAAAAGAGTTGCAGGGAGCAGGTAAGTATGGATTCTTCTACAAATACTGCTGGGTGGGAGGAATGTTTAAAAAAATGGACAACCCCTTTAAGGGAACACTCTAAGCAAGACTGATACACTGTCATTTTCCATTCTTCAGGCCATGAATGAAGCATAACAAAGTGTGCTTGGGACAATTATCACGTGTAATTCTGCTTTCACCAATTTCCTCATCTCACATTAAGATTAAATAGGTTCATTCTAATAAGATCCCTTTCATCTGAGCGCCTGTAATGCACTGCTGTAACTGAAACCAGCAGAATTCTCAATCTAGCTGTAAAAGGAACCCGCCATGTTGATGAAGGCAGCGTGTTATAGAACAGGAGGAGCTGAGCAGATCGATATACAGTTCTGTAGGAAAATAATTTAAATGAATGAGACACAGGCTTAGGGATGATCGAATCGACTTCGGATGAAACATCTGAAGTCGATTCGCATAAAACTTTGTTTTAATACTGTACGGAGCAAGTGCTCTGTACAGTATTAGAATGTATTGGCTCCGATAAGCCGAAGTTATTGCTTAAAATTAATTGGCAAGTATTATGTTATAGAGCAGGAGGTGCTGAGAAGATCGATATAAAGTTCTGTGGGAAAAGATTCAATATAACCTGTGTAGGGATGAGCGAATCCACTTTGGGTAATAACTTCATAAATTGATTTCTACTGTAAAAAAAACATTTTTCGAACTCGGTTTCGGTTCCAAGGTACCACACGAACCTGAGTTCGGGAAATGTTTTTTTTTACAGTAGAAATCAATTTATGAAGTTATTACGCAAAGTCTCGCGAGACTTTGTGAAGTAATAACTTCGGCTCATCAGAGCCAATACATTCTAATGCTGTACGGAGCGCTCGCTCTGTATAATATTGAAGCAAAGTTTTATGTTTTATCCAAAAACGATTTGCTCATCCCTAAACAGGTTATATAGAATCTTTTCTCACAGAACTATATATCGATCTGCTCAGCTCCTCCTGCTCTATAACATGCTACTTGCCAATTCATTTTCATCTTTATAGCGACAGGTTCCCTTTAAGCATTAATGGAGAAGAAAACATGTAACTAAGGGATCATTTGCTTAGGTTGATATCAATGGTCAATGATCAGGAACAAGAGTTCATTTGAATGTTCATTCCTGATCGTTGCCCACCCAGCTGCATGTACATGCGACAGTCATCGAGGCTGTGGGGATGAAAGATTGTATTGTGATTGTTCATCCCTATAGACTAGTTTCATTGCTTCTTAGCAGCACATCCCTGTCTACACACCCTGATGGGCTGCCAACAAACAATGATGATTTGTTCTGCATTAATGAATGGATCAGACGAGAAATGAGCATTTTGCTGATTTGTTGTGTGATTGGTATCATGTTCACACAGTCCAGTTACCAGGAACGGGCGTTCGTACAAGCATTTGTTCCTGATAATCTTCCCACTCATGTGCCCCATGTAAAAGGACTTTAAAAGAGTATTTCCATCTGGGTCATTGGTGGCATATTGCTAGGATATCGGATGGTGCAGGTCACATGTTTGGACCCCTGAAGTGAACAGAGAGCAGCTGCTATAGGAGTTCCAAAAATAGTCAAGCACTGACTCCGTTTTTTCTGTCAGTCCCATAGTGGTGACTGGAGAGGTGGTTGCGCTTGTGCAGCGTGCTTTCCATTCACTGCTGAGCCAAATGTTCATAAATAACAAATTTTTACTGGATCCGGCAGGGTTCAGCAAAAACGCTTCCGTTATTCATAATACAACCATCTGCATCCACTATGAACAGATCCGGTTGTATTACCTTTACATTGCCAAGATAGATCCATCATGAACTCCATTGAAAGTCAATGGGGGATGAATCCATTTTCTATTGTGGCAGAGAAAACAGATTCATCCCCATTGACTTGCATTGGGGGTCATGCCAGATCCATCTTGCTCCGCATCCCAGGACAGAAAGCAAACTAAAACATGTTGCGCTTTGCTCTCCGGTATGGGAAAGCAGCTAAACGGAACGGAATGCATTTTGGAGCATTCTGTTCTGTTCAGTTCAGTTTTGTCCCCAATGACAATGAATGGGGACAAAACTGAAGAGTTTTTTTTCCAGTATTGAGCCCCTATGATGGATCTCGATCTGGAAAACTAAAACGCTAGTGGGAAAGTACCCTTAAAGGGACACTGACAGGCCAAATTAGCATATTTAGTTATATATATGACAGTACAGGTCTTATACAGTCTATTAAAAGCATCTAAGTATCCCCCCTGTCCATCTTATAAATACAGAAAACTAAAGTTTTATAACCTGCTTGCCTTGTCACCAATCTGCCCAAGGGGCGGGGTTTAATCTCAAATTGCCCCCAGCCAGCCGCTCCCAACTGCCGTTCTGAAGCCCCGCCCAGCTTATCAATATTTACTTCGCTGGGCGGCGGCTACAACTCTCCCCAGTCACGATCCTGCGAGATATAAGTGAGCAGCGCTCTGAAGCGCTGCTCTGAACAGTGCCCGGGTCTGTACGCAGGCGCGATGTAACCCCGGCCGGGCGCAAGCGCAGAAGATTAGACGAGGACGATGCCCAGAGGATTCAATTGGCCATGCGCAGGATCTTGACTGGGGAGAGTTGTAGCCGCCGCCCAGCGAAGTGAATATTGATGAGCTGGGCGGGGCTTCAGAACGGCAGTTGGGAGCGGCTGGCTGGGCGCAATTTGAGATTAAACGCCGCCCCTTGGGCAGATTGGTGACAAGACAAGCAGGTTATATAACTTTAGTTTTCGGTATTTATAAGGTGGACGGGGGGATACTTAGATGCTTTTAATAGACTTTATAAGACCTGTAATGTTATATATATAACTAAATATGCTGATTTGGCCTGTCAGTGTCCCTTTAAGCACAGTCAGACCCCTACCAATAACATATTGATGATCTATCCTGAGGATATTTGATTGACGCAAAAAACCCCTTTAACATTTTATGAATACAGTATTTCTATGTGGCAATCACAAGTGGAGATGTCCTTTAATTTAAAGCAACAGTATGAAAGTGAAATCATCTCTGCAAATGCATGTACTTTAGGCAACAGATTAAAATATGAGTGGCCAGGTAAAAGTGTCTTACATTGATATTGGCATCCTCTTGAAGCCACAATATCTTTTTCATAGTTTATTGATATACTGTACAGTAGATCATATTTTAGGCCCAGAGCTCCACAGCCAAGGAGTATCTCACCAGCTGTTATCACCAGTCAGCCATTCTCTGGCCACCCATAAATAGAAACTCAGTCTACATTTAATGAAATTTACCTTTAAAGGGGTTTTGTGTTTGGATAATCTCTACTTGTTAGAAAAGTACCCCCTACTGGGACCCCCATTTATCAACTGCAAACTGTCGGGAAACCTGGCATTAAGGGGCACATTTATTAAGACCGGCATTCTAGATGTTAAATACGCCTAATTTAGGCGTATTTCTGAATAGTAAATGACCCCCTAATCTGTGTAAAGCTGTACAAGACAGGCTTTCCAGATAGATGATAGATGCTTTCCAGATGCTTTTTGCAAACACAATACACTTTGGCCAAGAGACATAAAGATATAGATAGAGAATCCCCTCCCCAATAACTTAGTATTCCCTAATAGGGTATATGAAAATGGGCTTTTCTAAACTGAACACCCAGTTTAAATACAGTACTTACTTTATTTTATTAGATGCAACTATATCAGGGTCTTTGGCTTGGACAGTCAGCAGCACAGTGCCTGGTTGAATCGAATGTTCCTCTAAAGTGACCAGGATGTTCTGAGGTTTAAAAATGGGAGCATCATTCATATCGAGGACATCTACTGTTATTTCGTTCTTCTGTTTGTCTGGCTGTGCTTGAGCTTTAGGTATGTCTATAACCCATAATCCTGTTAAGGGCTTCTTAAGGACTGTGCAATTGTAAAGTGGTTCTTCATTTTCAACCGTGAAGATTAGATTACTCTTCGTGCTTTTTTCATAATCCAAGGCCTATTGATACAAAATATCTATGTAAACCAAAAATGAAGTCCTTACATTGTATTCAAATTATTATCTCCTTGGTTGAATTTTCAACATAAGTCCTTGATGGGTCGTTTCATTTGTCTTCGAGCTAAGCTACTGAGATTGGCTTATAGGGAAAGCATATTGTAGCCACCACCACCACCAGGAGTATGAGAGCATCCTCCATCCTCCCTTTAAAAAAGACTTCAAAGTTCTGAAAATTTCAGTCAGGAGAGGCCTGACTAAACCTAAAAATGCAGAGGAGCCCCAGCAATATGGATCAAGCCATGTGGGCACCACTAGCATATAAATCATAATATATGTTGCATTTACCTTAATCACCATAAGAACACCCTCATTTGTCTTTTGATCTGTTAAAATTGTATAGTGTTCATCATCATCTCCATCTATGATAGAAAATTTGGCTTGCCATCCTGAGGTGAATTGGGTATCCTTATCATTGATTCCAAATCGCAAGATGGATACGTTTACAGCTTGCTCAGGAACCTTGGCATGCAGCTGTAGAGAAGAATTTAGATTTTATACATCCTTTTCACTACACCAGAGTCTGTCATAAAGTTCACCCAAAAATCTAGATTTTTCAAACAATATTCTGGAAACAACTTCAGTCTTCTCTTAGGGCTCATTCAAACTCCCAAATTATGGGTAATTTTCCTGATGTATGGATTCATAATACAGCATGGTCTCATATTGGCCCACACCATAGTTCAAATTAAATTTCCATTAACATACTGCAATGGAGGTATTCTTGCTTAGAAGCAGCATACAGCATGGCAACACATAGAGTGCCTATGAGCCATAATACAGACCTTTAAGGATTTCATATACTAACATAGAAGGCCCTAGCATGCAATAATGCTTTGTGATAGACCTTTATTCTAGGTAGAGACAGATAATCTAGGCTAGGAGAACCATTTTCCCCTTCATCGACAACTCCTTCAGTTTCCTCACACAAGGAACTTAAAGCATAAGGATGGTTTCAGAGCCAGTGGCTGCCATATACCAAACACCCACTATAGTCAATTTATTAGAAAGTAAATTTACCTATTAGTAAATGTTCAGATAGTAGGAGGAAACACCCACAAACAAGAGAACATACAATTTCCTCACAAATGTTGTCCTTGCTGACAACAATGCTAACCACTGAGCCACTGTCACGGCCATGGTTATGGTCGTGACTCCTTAACCGCATGCTGTTGCCTGCGCTCTGTTTTTGGTTGTTCAACCACAGGTGAGGGCTGCTAGTGTGTTGCCTCACTTGTGGTTGCCGCGGGCAACAAGTGGTTGGAGATTGTTGCAGATTGCAGCCTGAGCTGGTGCTAGGCAGCTTGCGGCATCTTCATGCGGTTACACCTAGCTACCTCTTTGTTAGGTGTGTGTGTATGTGTGCACTAGGTTTTATGTTATTGTGTGCACTTCCCCTTTTAGTGGTGTTTTCCCTTCCCTGGTGATGGAAGGGTTAACTCCCTTTCTGTGTGTGTGAGACACTGGGTGTGTCTGTGTGGGTGTGGCCACTTAGGCCTATATAGCCTCTGTGTTTGGCATGGCTCAGTAGGTTGCTTCAGCCATGCTTAGCTGGAGCGGCCTCCTGTGTATACCATCTTCCAGTAAGGGCCACCCTTCCGGTCATAAAATCCTAACCCCTGATGTTTAGTTTATGTCCGTTACCTTTGGTTTTTATTGCAGCTATGGACGTCCTGGTTCCTGTGTGTTTTTATGTGTGTGCTGTTTGTCTATGTTTGTGCGGACAGCGTTTTCTGAGCAAGGGTTCCAGTCAGCAAGGCTGTGGCAGGTTTGTGTGGAACTGCTTGGGTTCACCTGTCATGTTCATAGTTATGTTCATGTTTCCCTTCTTTCATGCGGCTTGGCCAGTGAGACTCCTGCTCCTCCGTGCCTAGGAGGAGTAGGTTGTCTTACCCTGATCCTTACTTCAGGGCCTTCCTGAGGGCTTGCAGGGACTATTAGGTTCCAGAGTATGAGCCCTCCTACCACCAGGGTCAGCTCATACGGACAGGAGACAGGGTCAGCGTTAGGGACGCAATAGGAGGTGACCTGCTCCCTAATTCTGTTGCCCTGACCGAGTAGCGACTGGGCATTTCTGAGCATCACACGGCTGAGGGTTTTCCCCATCCTCAGCCGCGACAGCCACTGTGTTGTACCTTCATATTTGTGAGGGATAGCGGAGGATACATTAACTGAGAATCCCAACGACAAGGTTAGAAATGTGTGAAATATTGATACCACTTGATGATCACCATTGATGATCTTAATGATTGAGTTTACCATGATGGTGAGGAACATTCTCTAGCTCAGTGGATAGGTGGAGATGCACATGATGAAGACCACTGGGCAAGATACAATCAGCCTATTTAATTTAGAGAAGACTAAATTATGTATTGTTTTTAAGTACGCACTGTTTTTAGTGACAATGTTGGCAGATGGGTGTTCCTATCAAGCACCGTGATTTGGACCTCACAGGTGCTTTTCAGTTGATTTTCTACACCATTGTCTTGGGCTTCAATCACCAACTTGTAATTCTTATTAGTCTGTGAAAAGAAAAGATATACTGTTACTCATTTTATTAGGACAGTTGAAGTAAATGGACCTCAATGAAAATAAGCAAATAACACAATATCAGCATGGCTTCATGAGGGATCAGTCATATCAAATTAATTTAATCAGATTCTACGAAGAGGTAAGTTCTAGACTTGACAGCTGCGAATCAATGGATGTCATATATCTGGACTTCTCCAAAGCATTTGACACTGTGCCACATAAATGGTTAGTATATAAAATGAGACTGCTCGGACTGGGATAAAATATCTGTATGTGCGTAAGTAACTGGCTCAGTGATAGAAAACAGAGGTTGGTTATTAACGGTACACCAGGGTCGGTTTTAGACAAAATGTGGCCCTGGGCAAAATCAAAAGTGGGGCCCAAAATCTTGCAATAATGTGCTAAAAACAGTCTGACGTCCAACACCCGACACCACCGCCAATCAGTTGTTTGAGCAGATGGCGCGTGCTGTCCACTGCTGCTGTCCCATAGACATACAGCAGTGAGCAGGAAGAGAGAAAGGAGATGATGGCACGTGCGCACAGAGCACGCCGTCTCCTCAAACAACTGATCGGCAGGGGTTCCGGGTGCCCCTACAGTACCCTAACCATAATGCTCCCAGTGGCTCTAATGTCCCCCTCTAGTGCTACCAACTTGTTCCAATAAATAAAGCTCCCCCCATAGTGTCAGTACATATATATAATGTACCCCGTAGTGTCAGTAGGGTTCTGGCCGTCTCCCTGAACAAGGCCAATCTCCTGGGCTTATTCCTGTCTCAGGGATATCCTTAACTCTCACAACCAGCCATAGGGCAGGGAAACCTGGAAAGTCTCTCCCTATTAAGAGTTTATAGTGGAGATTTGAGGCAACTTTCACTTTGTGGGTCCATCCGCCGGCCACCGTGGTTAGAGACACCAGCGCGGTGGGGTTGTCTTTAAATTCTCCATGAATGCACATCACCCTAACTTCGGCCAGCATACTCAGCAGACCATACCAGGGTAGCCCTTGCCAGGGTCACCAAGTTCCCGGAGTCCAGCAGCACCTCTGATTGAGTGACTCCCATTCACCCCCTGTCTTGCCAAAATCTCACCCTTTACTTTTTGGTAGTCTTCCGCTTGATCGTCCGGCAAGTCGAAATACACTCGCTGGGAATCGGATGCCAGGAATGGAGCGACGACCTCAGCCCACTGGTCTTGGGGTACCTTCTCCCTGATGGCCACTTTCTCATACATGGCCAAGTAGGTTTAGATGTCGTCTGCAGGTGTCATCCTAGGGATCGCTGCCTATTAGCCTCCCGTTGGTGCAGGTTGGTCTCTCGCTTCTGCAAATTAACCTCCATGAGGGCCTTCACAACAGCCTCCATTTTGTCGTGGGACACGGGTTTAAATACAGCTGGTTTGATGTACGACATACAACTGTGCCCAAAAATGCAAACCCAAACATATATCGGCGTTCTATGCGTACTGCTCTTGCATTCATCCTCTACCAATTGTGGGGATTTGCTCTGGTAGTTAGGACTAGCGGATGCAGTATAGAGGCAAAGTGCACAGTTCTATAATCAAACAGCAGTGTTTATTCACACATTGGTGTATAGCAAAATGCAGATAAGGTGTATCACAAAACGCAGGTGACTTGGTGTTTTTGACACACAAGGAAAGTCCATAAACAATAAGTCACCTTTTCCCCTGGGTGTTAGTTCACACCCTGTTAGCAGTTCAGCCTCATCAAGTCCATAGGCATCCTGTTCGCCTTTAGAGGGGCCTCCAGCCTGGCTCAAACTTCAAATCCCAGCACAGCCCTCAGTTCACAGCACACAGACTCCTGAGCTCAACTGTAAGAGCAAGGTAAATCCACACACCTGGCAGTGCTGGCTGGTTTTTATGCCTGGCAAAATCCGGCCTGGAACATGGGGAGTAGTCACCCTCCCAGCACTTTGACTACTCCCAGTAAGAGCCGTGCCGGATCAGCTATGACAGCCATGCTAAATCTCAAGGTGTCAATTAGAAATAGCTGCTGCTGACACATGAAATACAGAGGCCAGGAACCTCGGTGACACATACTTTCCATCCATGATGATTCCTGGTACCTTCTTACAATACTAAATAGTAAAACACTGGATAACACGGACATGGAAAAGGTCCTAGGAATTTTCGTAAGCAGCAAACTAAGCTGTAAAAAACTGTGTCAGCTGCCAAGGCCAATAAGATAATGGGGTGCATCAAAAGGAGCATAGAGGCCCGTGATGAGAACACAGTCCTACCACTTTACAAATTACTAGTCAGAAAACACATAGAGTACTGTGTACAGTTTTGGGCTCCTGTGAACAAGGCAGACATAGCAGAGCTGGAGCGGTTACAGAGGAGGGCAACTAAAGTAATAAATTCAATGGGGGGATTACAGTACCCTGAAAGATTATCAACATTAGGGTTATTCACTTTAGAAAAAAGACGACTGAGGGGAGATCTAATTACTATGTATAAAAATATATATGGTCAGTATAGAGATCTCTCCCATCATCTATTTATCCCCAGGACTGTGACTGTGACGAGGGGACATCCTCTGCGTCTGGAGGAAAGAAGGTTTGTACACAAACATAGAAGAGGATTCTTTATTGTAAGAGCAGTGAGACTATAGAACTCTCTGCCTGTGGTGATGGTGATGGTGAGTTCACTAAAAGAATTCAGGAGGACTGGATTTTTTTCTGGAGTGTAATAATATTACAGGCTATAGCTACTAGAGAGGGGTCGTTGATCCAGGGAGTTATTCTGATTGCCTGTTTGGAGTCGGGAATGAATTTTTTTCCCCTTAAGTGGGGAAAAATTGGCTTCTACCTCACAGTTTTTGGTTTTTTTTTGCCTTCCTCTAGATCGACTTGCAGGATAACAGGCCAACTTGGATGGACAAATGTCTTTTTTCGGCCTTATATACTATGTTACTATGTAAAACAGGTGTAAAAAATGGTAATTGAGATAAGCCTGCCTGCCCTTCCCCGCCCACCCCACACCTACTTTTTTAGACTTGGCGTGAGCAAGGAAAAGTTGCAGATTGCAGTGCAAAGAACCTTTGCGCCACAATCAGCTCCAGAAATACACTTAATTTAGGTGTATTTCTGTTTGATAAATGACCCCCTTAGTTCTTACATATTCTTTTATAGTAACTGTAGAAAGTCATAAAGTCTCTTGGCATTAGTTGGCTGTGCATTAACCCTTTCCACAGTGGAGTTCAAATACAGTGCAATACTAGTGCAAATGAACAAGATATATTGCACTAAACATGTAAATACAGTTCAACAATATAAAACATTATAAGTGTAAACATAAAGGCATGAATCATAGTGCAAGTTAACTCTTTGAAGTGCAATAAAGTAGGGAGTTGATGGTTTTGCATAGTTGCAACTGGCCATACACCATAGTGCCCTTGCTCCAGGTCACTAGACAGACACTTTTTTCTAATATCATACAAGCCTTGAAGAAGCAGCTGACAAACAGTTGTTCGACAAATCTCCAAAAGTGACTTACCAGCTCTCTTTGCTAACTGCAACACTTTGTTAACTGCACATATTCATACTACTAATACTATGCATTACCCAAGTAACGAGCACATTATTGGTCACATTATCTGGTTGTCTACCTCATAATTTAAGCATCCCTTGAAGGAGATGAAACCTTTCTCTTTGTCAATAGTGAACTCGACATTGGGATCAGTGGGCGTTTGGGACATCAGGTAATAGCTGACTATAGAGTTTGGGGTGTTTTCTTCGTCGTTGTCATAGGCCAGCATTGTGAAAATTGTATAACCTGAAATACAGAGAGAATCCTTTGTCACACATGGAACTATACATGTCCTCCACCCCTAAACCAACAAACAGATAAGCTCGTCAGTGTCATAAATATTACTGGCTCCTCTTTCATATACACGTGTGAAATTTCCCATCCAGTCTATGCTCAGAAAAGAATATTATACTGGTCATCAATGGTTTTGGGAAGTGAAAGGTATTTTCATACATAAAAGGAGACTGGTTACATTTACGAGCCCTCCATGTTTGCATTACATTTGCATCTGTTACAGCAGATTTACAGCACCATATACTTATATAAAAAGTTTTTAAATAAAGAGTTCATATTTTTATTAATATCTTATTATTATTTTTACTTCATACTGTTTATTATGTCAACCATATCCAAGCAACTAAAAAAAATATAAACATAGCAGTTTCCCTACAGAAAGAGCACCACACCTGCCCATGGGTTGTGTCTGGTATAACAGCTCAGCTCCACTTAAAGGGGCTATCCACTGAGATATATAACAGAATATAACAATCTCTTTGTATCTGAGCTAGAAGCTTTCCTGTAGATCACTTGAGTCTAGATATCTAGACATATATTGCTCCAATTGCTCGAATTTATTGCAAGCTGGAAGCTCAGGGGATGTGTCCTTTCTCAGGGGGCATGTTCTTTCTGCTGCAGCTTTCTCCTTATCACAGCTCAGGGTGTATGTCCTTTCTCAGGAGCCATGTGCTTTCTGCTACAGGTCTCTACCTATCACAGCTCAGGAGGGTGTCCTTTCTCAGGGGGTGTGTTCTTTCTGCTGCAGCTTTCTCCTTATCACAGCTCAGGGTGTATGTCCTTTCTCAGGAGCCATGTGCTTTCTGCTACAGCTCTCTACCTATCACAGCTCGGGAGGGTGTCCTTTCTCAGGGGGTGTGTTCTTTCTGCTGCAGCTCTCTTCCTGTCACTGTCACAGCTTCTAACAGTAGTACAGCTGGGGGAATACATGGGTGCAGTGTTGGGGTCTGAATCCTAATATTTATTGTGGAGCTAATTTTTATACAGCTTTTTATACTTACTGTGACTTATTTATGTATAGTCTGTTCTCCTGGATATAATAAATGTGATTCCTTACTTGAATTACATTTTCATTACATGCAATTATAAAAGTATTCATTTCCAGGTGCTGGTTTAAAAAATGTAGAATATTTTTCATGGGACAACCCTTGCAGGGCAGGTCAAGGAAGAGGCTGGGGAGGAGTAATGTAAAAAGAAGGCAGAGCAGTCTGGGCACCTACACCCCAAACGCCGTCCCTGGGCACTTGCGAGCCCTCATTTGCATATGGATTGAACTGAGTTTTTCCTACTGGTGAAAGTCAGAAGAAAATGACAAAGATGCATGGCTAGGTGTGCTAGAGAGCCATGTAAGTGGTGTATAATGTCATATTTTGGTGACAGACTCCCTTTAAGTTTTGAGTTACTGAACTAATATTTAGTGGCATAATCATTGTTTCGGAGAACTGCTTGACATCTGTTGACCAACTTCTGCCGCCTCTGAACAGATATTAAAGTCCAGGACAATAGGACTACATTCCGCAGTTCTTCAGCATTTTGGGGTTTTGCATCATGAACCACATTTTTTATGTCATCACACGCGTTCTTTATGGCATTGAGCCCAGGGGATTGGGCTGTCCACTCCATTACCTCAGTCCTGTTTGTCTGTAACCCAGATATTGTTTGCTTACTGGTGTGTTTTGGGTTATTGTCGTGTTGAAGCACCTATTTCAAGGGCATTTCTTCTTTCTCATAAGGCAACATCAACTCCTCAAGTATTTTGATATATATTCAAACTGATCTATGATCGCTCATATGTGATGAATAGGCCCAACATCACGGTATAAGAAACATCCCCACATCATGATTTTTACACCACCATGTTTCCTGTCTTCACAGAGTCCTGTGGCTTGATTTCAGTGCTCAGGGGTCATCTGACATACTGCCCGCGGCTGCTAAACTCGGAAGGAAGAGTTATGCTTTCATCGGTCTGCAAAATGTTGCACCATTTCTCTTTAGGCCAGTCTATGTGCTTTTTTTTTTTTACTTGGCTTCACTTAATCGTTGATTATAACAGTACTCACTGGTAACCTCCAATCTTCCTTGATCTTTCTGGAGGTGATCACTTCGCTAATAGAGTACGACGACTTGGAGCATGCGGATATTACTGTTTAAAATAAAGTCTATTTAAAATAGGATCAGTTTTGACAGATTCAGGCGATCCAGTGGTCTTTTATAGCTTATTCCCTTCGGGCATTCGGTATGGTAATCCACCCTCGTCAGGAAAGGAAACTCTAAGATGACAAATTGCTTTACTGTTGCAAACTGCACAACGTGTTGTCTCTCTCCATTCCTTCTCCTGAGTTGCCACTTTTGCACGAGGGTCCGTAAAATAGCTATACAGTAATTGATGTCATCTTAGAGTTTCTTTTCCCGATGAGGGTGGAGTATCATACTGAGCGCCCGGAGGGAATAATCTATAAAGACCACTGGACCACCAAAGTGAGAAGTGGAATTTGGCCAGCACTGCAGACCGGCTTATCAGAAGGAGAGACTGAGCATCACCTGTCTACTTGTGAGATGTATCTGTCAAAACTGATCCTATTTTAAATAGACTTTATTTTAACAGTAATATCCGCACGCTCCTAGTTTTCGTACTCTATTGCTTTTTTATGTCTCCCTGATCATGGGAGTGTTTTGTGACTTTTTCTGACCTGATGTGATCCATGTATTTTCTTTTGATTTTACGATCACTGCGCTGAGCCTTTGCCATTTTGACTATTCTTCGATCCATTTGAACAGATAGATAATAATGTCTTCTACGTCTTTCAGGTTTTGGTTGCTACTTCAAGGTAATTGAGATCATTAGAGCTGGTCAGTCTATAATTTGCTGCACTCCTCTATATATCTTTCCTCTTCAATCAACTTTTTAATCAAAAGTACTGTATTTTTCAGGAAAAATTATATTATGTCTTATAAAGCGAATACTAATGAGCACTTTCGTATTAGTATGCAGGAGGAGCAGTCAGTATAGTGCTGTCAATGCTGGCTGTACTCATCACACCCTGGTCTTCTTCTGGGCACTGCACTGTGTCCTGACTGCATACAGTATAGCATCAGGACGTAGTGCACATAGGCGTGTACTATGACCTGATGATGTGCAGTGTCAGGTAACCGTCCAAAGTAGGAGAGGTAAGTTTAATTATTTATGTCTAATATGAGGTCTGATGAGCTGGGTGTCTGATTGATGGGGTCTGATCTGAGGTCTGATAGTTTGGATTTTTAGTTGGGGGTCTGATCTGCTGAAAAATATTTTTCTATTTCTGATTTTCCTCCTCTAAAACTAAGGTATGTCTTATAATCAGGTGTGTCTTATAAAGCAAAAAATATGGTATGTTCTTCATCAGAATAATGTCCGTAACTACAAATTTTCCCCAGTATTTCAGAAGGAAATGCACTATAACAGGGGTGGCCAAACCGCGGCTCGTGAGCCGTGTGCGGCTCCTCGCACCTTCACTTGCGGCTCTCAAAGGAGCGCGCTCTCCTCTACATATGCGTCTCGCAGAGGGGAGCGGGCCAGGGATGTCACAGGTTTCGAAATATTAGCGGCACACTGAGCACAGGGGAGAAGGAAGAAGAAAGCTGTCCCCTCCTCCCCCCTGTGCTGCTGCCGCTGCCACCAATGAGAGTGCAGAGGGGAAGAGGAGGGGAGGGACTGTGGCCACTGCCACCAATGAAGGTAACTCACTAATTTATTCAAATACAGAAGGCGGTTGCTGGCTGCAGAATAATATAGCCCGCACCGACCTCCTATGAGAGGTAGCTGAGATCCGCGGCAGTTAACCCCTTAGGTGACGCACCTAAGGGGTTAACTGCCGGGGATCGCAGCGCCGTCATAGAGGCCAGGTGTCGGCTATGTGATTCTGCCGGCACCCGCCTCCTGTATCTGTATTAAAGGTTGTCATTGGTGGTGCAGTGCACCCTCCCTTAATACGTGGAGGCCCGCTCTCTGACTTGACGCTGTGCACGTCAGGTCACTGTGGAGAGGGCACCACAGTCTTCAGAGCAGCGGCAACAGAGGTAGGATAAGCCTCCTTCACTGTTTTATTTCATCTGAGCATAGGGCGGTCATCTGAGCATAGGGCGGTCATCTGAGCATAGGGCGGTCATCTGAGCATGGGGCGGTCATCTGAGCATAGAGCGATCATCTGAGCATGGGCGGTCATCTGAGCATAAGGGTGTCATCTGTGCATGGGGTGTCATCTGAGCATAAGGGTGCCATCTGAGAAATCTTGAAACACATTGTGAAAAACAAAGATTGCCAGAAGTCTCACTAAAGCTGTCTGCACTACAGGTAGGAAAGGTGGTTTAAATGCACTTTTAAATGTTTGATAACTCAATTGCAGTAATACTGTCGTATTTGTGTAAACGGATAGCTTGTGGCTCTTGGCAGTCACACGATTTTTTTTTCTGACTCTGTGTCTGTAAGGTTGGCCACCCCTGCACTATAACTAACGTGCAACATGTGCCACCCTCCTACCTTAAATAATGATCAAAATTGACACCTGCTATTCCACAGAATGAATGACTTCACCAATTTAAATCCTCACTGCTGTTAATTTGAGCGTGCCCCTTTCAATTAATGATACAATTTCTAAGGAGAGGCACCCATGTCCTAATTGTTGGGTCTGGTTTTCTTCTATTACTCTACTACACTTACAAGTAAATTATTTGCTATGTAGAAATATCAGTTCTACCAAAAACAGTGCTTTATCAGATTATTGATGTTGGACTGCTGTTTTGTGAACACTGCTAAACATACTATTTTTCAAAGAACCAATTTTTTTTTTTTAAATAAAGGTTCCATTAGAAAGCACAACTGGAGTATCAACTATGCTATTTTCTCATAGAAAGGTTTGAAAATGTACGACATACACACCCCTGATATGACAAATTGCTATTAAGTAAATGATAAAATGTTTTGAATCAGCAGGTAAGCAGCAGCCTAGGCCTGACGGGCATGCTTTATTATCCTAACATCACATAGTAATTTGTGCCTAGCTGTGCAATTAGTAACAAGCAGAATGGAGCGAATGAGCTGACCCAACAGCAGCAAGCAGATGGCGCAGAGACTTGTCTCTCCATACCGTACCTTGCACAGCGCTTTCATTAACTGATATGTAATAAGTCTTGTTTTTAAATTCAGGGGCATTATCATTGATGTCCAAGATCTTCAGATGAATCCCGAGTCTTGTATCCACTTTCATAGTAGATTTGTTGATTGCATTGAATTTCATCTGCACATGGCACAAACAAACAGGAAAAAAAAAAAGTTGCAGAGAACTTTAGCAGTTGGTGGTATTAAAGAAAAACTCAGCAGTGGTGAGGTACAGAATAACAGAGCAGCTGCTAACAACTACCGAGCATATGGTCCATGGAACATTCTGGGCAATTATCTGTTGGAAAGGTGAGAGTTTTAACTGGGGTGCTAAAAATGATTTCAATCAACACACAATTTTCTACAGAGAAACAGCAAACAGAAAAACAGAAAAGATGGATATAGATATATATAGATATATATGAGATAAATGATAGATGGATAGAGTCACCTGTGAAAAAACAAAAAAAAAAAAGTGATATACTTTATATATAAAGGCAGAGATTGAGATAGCTCACTCATGTCCCTGAAATGCCAGGTAAAGGTAGTAGGAGGACTTGTCCTTGCAGTTTAGCCCCCGATAGATTGTAGTCTCCCTTACCAAATGCTGATACTTGTCCTACTTACTTGAAATAAACGCTTTTTTTCAAAGTCTATTTTCTGGTGGACATAAATGGATCCAGTATCTTCATTTATATGGAAAAGTCCTTTGGGCTCTTCATCTACTCCTTCGCCCTGCAGTTTATACATGAGTCGTGACCCTGCTTCCAAGTTTACCTGCCAGATTTAAAGAAAGACAAAACATTGTCATTAATCTATTCTCGCCCTGATGCCATGCGACACTCCGATACACCCTCTGGGCAACAATGCCTATTAGCTAAAATCCACGTGATGTTGTGTTCATTATGTTATTATTCATAAATATGCAAAACCATAATGAAATCAGCAGGATCAGATTATTTTTTTATAGAATAGCAATACAGTCTTCCAGAGCATGCTGAGATTTGTAATATTGCATCAGATGGATAGATGCAGGTTGGAGTCCACTATATACCAATATGCTCGTACAGTATATTAAGTATATTAGACCATTTTCTCCAGCCCCAAATACTCTGCCTTGTAGTATATAACTTTTTTAAGTGAAAGGATAGTAGGAAGTCACATATGTGCAGGATGGATGAATCTCAGTGGATGTAAGAAAAAGGAAAGGGGTATTGTGTTTTTGTGATATTGACGACCTATCCTCAGGATAGGTCATCAATGAAAGAGTTGGTGGGGGTCTGACTTTCGGCACCCCCGCTCATTGGCTGCAGCACTAGTGCAAGAGCCGTGTCCTCTTCTATGTTGATCTACATGCTGTCTACATTGTAGAGTAGGTGTAGGGTAATTACAGCTTCATGTCCCATTCACTTTAATTGTATGTGCGGCTGTAATTACAGTGCACCACCACTACACTGTAGATGGCGTGCAAGTATACATTGAAGAGGACGCAACTCCCACACTAGCACCAGAGCCCCTTCAAATAGCTGATCAGCATGGGTGCCGAGAGTTAGACCTCCACCAGTCTGAAATTGATGACCTACCCTGAGGATAGGTCATCAGTTTCATGAAACTGGAATACACCTTTAAAAGAGTTGTCCAGGCTAGAGACATTGATGACCTATCCGGAGGATGTCACTGGGAGTCCAATATCAGATCACTGGGAGTCCAACGCCTGGTAGGCAACTGCTGATGCAGTACCCCAGACCTAGGGTTATCTGCAATTTTTTTATTTGTATTTTAATGTTATGCCTTGTTACGCTGTGTACTCCAGCAAATGAGATATGGTTGGCAGGAACAGGGCTAACCACCCTGTTCCTCCCTTCTAGCTAGGAGTGAGCTAGTTCCTGAGAGTTGGTGGACGAAATGCCAGAGCTCCTACTCCAAGGAACCTTAACGAGTGTTCCTGTGAGACCCTTACTCCAGGAAGATTGTTGGAGTCAAGAATACTGCTTTCAAAAAGCTTCAGTGTGCTTAGACTGCTGAGTGATCAGCAAAAACACTGTTTTACAGACCCTGCTGAGGGTCAGGGACTATGGCTCAGACACCCATCACTTAGACCGTTTCCAGGAAGTCAAACTCCAGGCCTGTATCACACCGTGGATATCTATATCCACAAGTGCCTGCAAGTGCTATTTAATTGCTACCTAATCAGCGTCCATACACTGTACCTCATTCTTTTATACGTTAATTTCTGGCCTGCTTCTTTAAACCACCTTTCCAATGCACTAATCCCCAGGGAGCAATAGCCTGAGGGAGTACACTGTGAAACAGCATCTGATCAGGGCCTATACCACTCCCATCCTCTGCACAGGCTCCTCAGGATCTCTCTGTACTGGCACCGGAAACAATACAGTGTATAGAGAGAGAAGCAGTTCTGTACACTGTGTAGTTGCAATGTGAGGAAACTGCAGCTCAGCTTCCCATCTATGGTTATCTGAAAGAAATTAATTAAATGGATGAGCGGCTGGTCAGAAATGCTCCATCCATTTCAGAGGAGCCCCAGAGGGTAGGAGTACACCATTCTAGTGATTGTGGGGGGTCCCAGCAGTAGGACCCCCACCGATCCAATAGTTATCCCCTATGTTGTGGATAGGGGATAACTTTTTATAACCAGAATACCCCAATGTCAATTGTACAATCACTAAACTATCCGGAGAGTCTAATATTCAATAATTTATCTATCATCTGTTATTGCATCAAAGATGTGGATGAAGTCGAGATAAGTGATATCCTCAGCACCACTTTCGTCCAGTGGTGGATTATGTGCATTTTAGGCCACTGATCCCCACATGTGGCACGTGGCCATCCAGAGCACCGAAAAATTAGTTATATATTGCAGTAACGTTAGAGTTTTTTGTGGGACTTGGAGAAAACCTGTAACAAAACTGCAATGGGTCTCTAGGTAGAGTGTATGGGGTCTGTTGGGAGATCCGTTCATCAGTTTAATTTGTCTAGTATGGGGATTCGCTCTAATAGACAGGATAAGCGGACACAGTATAGAGGCACAAACCAGTTCTTAAATCAAAAAGTTCAGGGTTTATTCACACATTAGCAAGTTCACAAAACAAAAAGTCCCTTTCAAGCAAAAAGTCACATTGCAGTATTGGTGTTAGTTCACACCAGGCGGGCTGTTCTACCACAAAAAGTCTATCAGCAGGCTTTAGTCAGCCTGTTTCCCCTCACACGGGTCTCAGCCCTCCACCCCGGCACAAGCCTCAGATCCCAACACAGAGACATCTCTGCTGAGCCCAGCTGCCTATTTAAGGACAGCCAGGTGCTGCCAAAACCTGGACCGACACTGAAACTCACCTGGCTGGACACCAGCCCATGCTGGGAGGAAAATACCTGCCTTGCCAGACACAACCCCTCACTGTGTCACACTAGGTATAGACAAATTCAAACCAAGGTATTTATTAGTGAAAGAAAGAAGATGGCACCTGTTAGTCACAGAGTTTATAGCAGACCTGCTACCTCTCTTGACAAGTCTGTTATAGTAAAGTGAGTGTCGGTATTCCACAAAATATATATAAAAAGTCTCAGTGTAGCTCAGGACCTAACTGACAATTGGGTGTTGTCACCTCATAGGATAAGTCCCTACAGTCTGATAATGTAAGTAATTATTGGATGCAACCAATAAAAGCGCACCCTAAGGGTATGTTCACACAGCTCCTTCTGCCGTGTAACTTTGGTGCAGGCACCTTCGCTAAAATTTCTCCGGTAGTTATTAATTTCAATGGGAGGAGGGTCTGAGGATTGCGCAGCGGAGGCTTAAAGGGAACCTGTCACCGGGATTTTGTGTATAGAGCTGAGGACATGGGTTGCTAGATGGCCGCTAGCACATCCGCAATATCCAGTCCCCATAGCATTGTGTGCTTTTATTGTGTTAATAAACCCGATTTGATACATATGAAAATTAACATAAGAGTCATATCTTACTTGTGTGACCAGAGACGAGTCATATTTTCAAGCTCTGACTCATCTCAGGTTAATTTGCATATGTATCAAATTGGTTTTTTTACACAATAAAAGCACACAGAGCTATGGGGACTGGATATTGCGGATGTGCTAGCGGCCATCGAGCAACCCATGTACTCAGCTCTATACCCAAAATCCAGGTGACAGGTTCCTATAAAGCTGTGGCTGTACATAGAAGGGACATGCCTGTTCTAGGCACGGCCGCGGATTTCAGTCGCCACTCCACGATCCTCAGCTCTGCCTCCCATTGAAATGAATGGGAGGAAGAAAGGATGTGGCAGCCAGTGGGATTTTGGCAAAATTTCGGTTCTGCTGTCCGTGCTTAAATTTTGTTGTAAAACCACCAGTATTAACTAACCATTAGGAAGAGACTTATCAAAACTGGTGCAAAGTGGTCCATAAGTAACGCCCCAGAGTGGCATTACCACTTCTTCACCCTGCTACTGTCTTTATTGGTTAACAAAATGTCATCTTGTGTATTTATTTCAGGTGCACTACATTGTGCATTCCTATTTCTAATGTAACTGTTATGTTCAAATGTAATCTGCCTGGTTCACCAGCAGGTGGCAACAAACATGGCAGTGTTACAGTTAGGTAGAATGGATCTTTCCATTCCATTCTAACCCCCCTCTGTGGAGAAGTGGGCAAGCCCCATTTCCTGCAGGAAGGGTCGGGACCAGTTAGAAGGCAGTCTAGCCTACCCCCTGCTAGGGGAAGGAAGCAAGTGCTGGGCATGTCGCTGTTGGACGTGCCCATGCCCAAGCCCAGCATGCCAGCCAGAGCATCTTCAGTGCTGCTGGATATGAACGATACAGCCTGAAGCCTCAGGAGTGAGGAAGAGAGTTCCCTGGCATAATCTAGAGTAAGACTACAGAGAAAAGTTGCAGCATCGAGAAGAAGCAAAGATTCTATTTAAGCCTGTCAGTACAGCAGAGTCAGAGAGCAACCGATGTAGCAGACACGAGTTTGCCTGCAAGAGTTTTAATGCTAAAGCCTGCTGGAACCAAGATAAAGTCTGTAAACCGTTTTGGAGAACGTTTATGCAAAGTAAAGCTGCTATTCAACTTCATCTCAAGGTCTGAATTTATTCTACATCCCCCCCAATTCAACTTCCCCCTATTTGTCTGCTTCGGAGCCAAGGCTTAGGGTCCAGCGTATCCATGTAGGAGCACGGTGACACAAGTACACTTAAAGGGACATTTTAGGCCTCCCCATACCACTCAGCCATTCCTACACCTGGGTACCACAAACAACAGCTTATAGGGCCCTGGGTCGCGGTCAACATTGCCATAGCAACCACCTCATCAGAAACCACCTTTCATTTTTCAGAGCTTCTTGGGAAGATTAATATAATTGGTTGCTATGGGCAACTAAGGCAGTTTTCCTTTACAGAAGTTTTGGTAAATCTCCTCCTAAGGGTTCTTTCTGTAGTGATTAATGTGGTAATAGCACCTAGCGGTGTTAACGGTGTATTTCACCTTGTTTTTCTTGTTTCAAAGACTGCTGTATTGTGGGTGATTCAAAGCATCCTGGGAAAAATAAGTCTCCAGGACACAGTACAAAAGGTGTCCTCTTGCATATGTCCTTTTTAAACTCCACCATCCTGGTAAAATCATATATGGTGAGAGATCTATTTTTGTTTCAGGGACATTGTTATGCAGAGATGTTCAGCTAGTTTAATTGTTACTCAGGGAAGTTGTCATAGCTGTTAGATATTAGACATGTAGTTTTATGTTAGGCGGCCATTTTACCATGTGCTTCAGTGTTATGCAAATGTTAAAGTATATGCTATGCTATATACTTATTCATGTTATTTGTGTTCTTGTAGTTTTACCAATCAGTTGATCAATCATCAAATACTCCTGTTTTGCCAATAAACAAGTTAGACTACAAAGAACAGTCCTCTTATTTGGAAGACAGGAATGGTTTATACTGAATGTCATATTGCACACTGTGTGAACGTGTATGAAGACAAAACAGTAAAACAGATGCTAGTCACCAGCGATAGTGAATCTGACAATACGGAGCCGCCATCAGCCACGCGGTCCTGCGAACAAGATTGCAGCGGCTACCATACAGTCACAAGAAGTGAGAGTGCAAACCCCAGTAAGTGCAGCATGATCTAGACCATGCTGAAGTCCGTTTCTACATAGACTGAGTCCGCACAGACAGCTGTATAAGCCTATCACTTGCTCTGCTCCTGAGGAAGGGGTTTATCTATCCCCGAAAAGCGTTGAGCCCACCTGACCTATTCATTTATTAAAGGATTATACCAGAAGTTCCTAGTTGTGGACTGCCGTATCTTCCAGGCATTCTACAAGCAAGCCAGGTGAGGGAGGTGGTTGTTTTGGGTGTCTTGAGTTTTATCCCTTTACACCCCTCCCTGGTGAAGTGAGTTTCGGTGTCTATCACCTTTTATATGTTTTTACGTGTTTCATCTGATATTATATATCAGCTGTTTTATCATATGATCACTGAGCACTGCAGCGCTCCCTCCTTTTTATTGGTAAGGGGCTCCTATTTATATTTCTAATTATTTTTAACATCTATTTGTATATCTAATTTTACATATATATTTATTCATCTATAACTCCTACTATTAGTGTACATTTTATCGAATTATACACAATATTCTATTAGCAGACAGGCGCCACTTGGTAATTTTTTTTCTCTTTTGATTCACCCTAGTACTACTATATTGCATTCTTGCTTATAGTCCATCACCTAGGCTGCCCTGCTTTGGGTCTATTAACTCACTGTTCAGTATTACCTGAACTCTAAATATCTTAAATTTTACCTTCTCCACTTTGGTCTTCACCTCTGGCGCCCTGTGTGTTTATCCCATATCTCCTTTTTTTAGGAGTACAGGAATAACCCTCTTTTTTTTCTCTCTTTACCTAGAAGGAGATCTGCCTGGGCAAGCATTCTTGGACACCGCCAGATGTGTCAATCCAATTGTCCAAAAAATCCCTTATAATCTACAGGAGAAGTGGATCCCACATGGTTCCCATTATAAACAGTTTCATAATGTACAATCCACTCCCCACCCCCCGGCCCTCCCTTCGTGGTGTTTGTAGACTTTGTTGCTGAACAGGCGAGGATTAGGAATGATCCAAATTTTTACTTTACACCCCTGGTGTCAAACCTCAAATAACACTAGTTGCCTCCACAGGTTCTCCTTACAGGCTGTTTAAGTCTTCCTAAGAAGAGAACATACCCAAAGATCTTACCAAAGAATGACGGCTGCACAAGAAACCACATCCTCTACTAAAATGCAGAGCCTTCAGGAAGAAGTCTTTAGAGGACCACAAAGAATTCCTCAAAGAAAACAACATCTGCTTCAGGTGCTGCGCTACAACATAGCACTTCGCCAGGAACTGTAAGGTCAGTGTGACATGCACACAATGCGGTAGCACAGAACACAACACGGCTTTACACCCTGGACCACCCTCTCAGGTATCACTCCAAGCAGAGGAGCATGATGGGAAGCAGATAGACATTGATGTAGACACCGCAGTAGTCACTTCTCACTGTACTGAGATCTGTAAAGGACTCGCAGGAGGGAAGTCCTGCTAAAAAATTTGCCTTGTCAGAGTTTATCCGGTCGGCCACCGAGATAAGGCAATCAAGGTATATGCAATCTTAGATGAACAAAGAAACAGGTCTTTAGCTAAATCCACCTTCTTCGACACCTTCAACATCGTAGGGCTCGGTTCTCCCTACTCCTTAAGGACATGCAGGTACCGTCGAGACGGCGGGGAGAAAGGCAACTGGGTACAAGGTAGAGTCCATAGATGTTCAGACCTGCTTGGCACTGCCAACCATACTGGAGTGCAATCACATTCCTGACAACTGGTCTGAGATACCTACACCAGAGGTAGCAGTATACCACCCCCACCTGAAGTGTATAGCTCACTTGATACTGGAACTGGACCCAAAATCCCCTATAGTTTTACCCCTTGGAAGAGACATACTATGAGTTGGATACTGAAAAATGATGTGATGCACTGGATCAGTCAGGATCAAATGAGGTGCTCTCAGAAAAATGGATTCTCCCAATCTATTCAGCAAAAGACACTCTAGAAATCAAAGATGCTGGACACGCTCGGATATGCGACCAATATTGAATTTATTAGTTTAAAAGAAAAACAATTGCAAAAAACTATTTCAATCATATGAACCCAAACACCATAAAATATCTATTAAAACAATAAATATAGCTAGTTGGCTTATTCACAATAATATTTCCAATCACTAGCAGCATTCAGAGGTGTAAGCAATCCGAATTTCCTATATAGAAACAATGTTTGTTGGAGCAATTAGATCAACAAAGTCCGAATTAAATTGCAACAAATGAGATGGGGAGTGTGCTGCTACGCAGTTAAATCTATATAGTTTAATTTGTTGAACCATTCATATATTCTATATTTGTCATATGCTCCCATCGAGTGGCCGTTTTTGGTATTGCTCTTTGTTTTTCTGTTCATCAAAATAGACTATAATGTATCCTTTCCTCCATTCTCATACTTCTGCAGGTTCATCAGTGATCAAGCCTGGATGAGAAACAATTTCAGATTCAGCTTCAGTGAATCTAACCTGCCTGCTTCATCCTCACCATCATCAAGGTATGATAATAAAGCAGCTATACATAGAGACTTAAATAGAGCTATATCTGTTAAAAGGGCAGACATCTCACCCTCCACAACCTCACCTACTGATCGGGGCGTTGAGGATGAAAGAGATAAAGACCCTAATCGTCAGTGTCCTATTCACAAGAAGCCTCACCCTCTTAAGAAATGCTGTGGGCTTAGGGCAAAGACTTTTCAAGAGAGCAGGGAGATTCTCCGGAAACTTGGCATATGTTACTAGTGCTGTGCTTCTTATAGCCATTTTGCTAAAGACTGTAAAGTTGCCATCAAGTGCACAGTATGCAGTAGCGACAGACACGTTACAGCCATGCATCCTACTCCACTTCCAGGCAACCCACAGCAGCTTCCTACCTCCACTCCCATCTCAAATCACGGCGGGGAGCAACAAGGTCATGCTCCAACCAAAGATAATGTCTCTTCTTCATGTACTGAAGTCTGTAGAGAAGGCAAGGACCACAAATGCTGTGCCAAGATATGCCTAGTCAAGATATAACCAAGGAATCACCCTGAGAAAGCTGCTAGGATGTATGCCATAATAGATGAGCAGAGCAACAGATCCCTGGTTAAGCCTAAATTCTTTGATCTTTGGCATAGAGGGTCACGCAACACCATATACTCTCAGAACCTTCGGCAGAAGGGTTGATGGATTCATGGTCTCTCATATCAACAAGGAAGAGGGCATACCCCTACCAACGTTAGTCGAGTGCGACCAGATACCAGACGAAAGGGAAGAGATTCCCACTCCAGAAGCTGCGTATCAACATCCTCATTTAAGGCACCTTGTAGATGAGATTCCTGCAATGGACAAGAATGCTGAAATCTTAGTCCTGTTAGGAAGGGATATTCTCAAAGTACATAAAGTACGCGATCAGTGCGATGGGCCTGACAATGTCCCTTATGCACAAAGACTTGACCTAGGCTGGGTAATAGTGGGTGATGTATGCTTGAACAGGATGTGTACGCCATCTGAGATCCACTCCTTCAAGACTTACGTGTTGGAAAATGGACATGTATCCCACTTCAAACAGTACACTCACCATTATGAAGTAAAGGAGAAGCTTCTTGACATCATCCAAGTGACTGATGTTACTCCTGTCCTTTGTGATGACAACCTAGGTACTACAGTGTTTTGTACTACAAGTGAGGACAGCGAAATAGCCTTGTCAGTTGAAGACAGAGAATTCATCAAAATAATGGATAAGGAATTCTTTCAGGATGAGTCTAACAGTTGGGTTGCACCATTACCTCTTCATGCTACAAGGGTCAAACTCCCAACCAATCGTGAACAGGCTTTATCCAGATTCAACTCACTTCAATGAACACTAAGGAACAGGCCTAAAATGAAGGACTATTTCATTGCCTTTATGAAAAGGATCTTTGACAATGATCACGCCGAACCAGCGCCATCACTCGAAAGACACGATGAATGCTGGTATCTGCCTTTCTTCGGAGTGTATCATCCACGTAAGCCAAAACAAATCAGGATAGTATTTGACTACAGTGCCAAGCATCAAGGTGTATCCCTAAACGATGTTCTTCTTGCTGGCCCGAATCTAACCAACAACCTTGTAAGCGTACTTATGAGATTTAGAAGAGAACCAGTTGCCATAACTGCTGATATTGAACAGATGTTTCATTGCTTCATTTTACGCGAAGACCATAGGAACTTCCTAAGGTTTCTGTGGCACCGTGACAACAACATGGACAATGAGATTATTGAATACCGCATGAAGGTACATGTTTTCGGAAATAGTCCCTCACCCGCTGTTGCAACGTACGATTTACGAAGGACTGCCATTGATGGAGAAAAGGATTATGGCATGGATGCTTGACACTTCGTTGAGAGAGACTTTTATGTTGACAATGGACTTAAGTCTTTACCTACAAACGAAGAAGTCCTAGACCTGCTCCAAAGGACACAAGGTATGCTTTCTGAGGCCAACCTCAGACTACACAAAATTGCCTCAAATAGTGTTGCTGTTATGAAAGCCTTTCAACCTGGCGATCATGCCACAGGGTTTAAGGATTTACAGGATTTAATGTAAATCTGGGAATGGATTGCCACCTATACAGAGAAGTCTGGGCCTACAGAGGGACTTATTAAAGGACACTTTCAGCCTTCAAGTCAGCACTACAGAATAAGCCATTTACCAAGCATGGTGTTCTGTCAGTGGTAAACAGCCTATACGATCCAATGGGATTTGTGGCTCTCATCACCATACAAGGTAAAGCCTTACTTAGCTCTCAGAGTCTATTAAAGATTGGGATGCTCCACTGCAATCTGACAAGCTTTCAAAGTGGGAGTCCTGGAAGAAGTCTCTACACGCCTTAGATGGAATCCATATACCACGCTGCTACATTTCAGCTTCCCTTGCTACGAGCTGGAGAAAAGAGCTTTACATCTTCTCAGACGCATCTACTGAGGCCATAGCGGCTGTTGCCTACCTCAAGGTGAGAGACTCTTCTAATCAAATCCACATAGGGTTTCTGTTTGGGAAAGCCAAGTTAGCACCTAAGCCTGAGCACACAATTCCTAGGCTTGAACTTTGTGGGACTGTGCTAGCTGTAGAAATCGCACATTTCATATTACGCAAGCTAGACATTCAGATAGATGACACCAAATTCTACACAGACAGTAAGGTTATTCTGGGCTACATAAAAAACCAGACTAAAAGTTTCTATGTCTACGTCAGCAACCGTGTAGAAATAATCAGGAAATCATCTAAATCTGAACAATGGCATTATATCCCATCTGAAATTAATCCTGCAGATCATGCTACTAGGCCAGTGTCTGAAATTGTATTTTCAAGTTCTTCCTGGTTAACAGATCCTGAATTCCTGCTGGATCACACAGAAGAGACTACAGCTGAAGTCTTCGGTCTTCTAGAACCTGACAAAGATCCAGAGAACCCAACTATCCTTACCCCAGCTACCCTCTTACCCAGAAGCTTGGGTCCGTTCCTGTTCCACCTGGAAACTTTAAAGATGGAAATCTGTGCTTTGATCAATAGAAGCGAGTACAGAACCTTGCCAACCGCTTCTGGAATCATTGGAAGACAGAGTATCTTTCCACTCTGCAAGGACGTAGCAAATGGCAACGACAGTACCCTAACATAAAAGTTGGAGATCTCATTCTGCTCAAGGACCAGCAAGCCAAAAGAATTGAGTGGCTTATGGGACTTAATGTGAAGAGTGTTCCTAGTGATGACCGTAAGGTACGCAAGGTGGAGGTGAAAGTTGCAAGACAAGGGACTGTAAAGACTTTCATCAGGCCTATCACGGAACTTGTTCTGCTCTTGCCCTTTGGAGAATGGACTTATTGCCTAGGCTGCTGAATCCTACCTGAAACTTCAAGCAAAAAGTGTTTGAACTTTACGTGTTACATTTGAAGACTTACATTTTAGTTGTTGCATTATATGTCTGTTCTCTTTATGTTTTTCAGGTCCTCGGATATCAAGCAAATTGTACTGTTGTTTATTTGCAATTATATAACTACCATTATGGTTTAAATAGCTGCGCCACATCTCCTGTGTAAAGTGTGCGCATCCAAATAATATCTGTGACATCCAGAGTACTTTTTCCGGATACAGTGTCCACTGCGGACAGTGACATTAGCTGTGCCGCATCTCCAGTGTAAAGTGTGCACACCCAAAAAATAACTGTGACATCCAGTGTCCTTTTCCATAGACCGTGTCCGCTTCTGACAGTGACATTACCAGTGCCACGTCTGCAGTGTAACATGTGCGCTTACATTTTTTATCTGTGACATGCAGTGTACTTTTTCTATATACGCTGTGGTCAGTGACATTACCGGTGGTACCTCTCCTGTATAACGTTACCTCATCCCAATTTACCTGTGACATTCCCTGTAATTTTTTATAAGCCGCTGGTGACAGCATTGACATTATCTTCGGGATATCTCCTGTGTGACATTTCCACATACCTTTTTAAATTTGTTTGCGCATACACTTCCAAATCCTGCGATACTGTATGTATGACAGACTTTTAAGCATACATAACATTTAATATGAAGAAGGCGCGCAGTAAGGGATGGGGCAGTGGCCGTGATGCTGATGGAGCATGCTGCCTAGCTTCATGTTCCAGTTTGCAGGGCGGTGCAGGACACCACTCTTGAAGTCAGACCAGTGCTACCAGGTGGTTGGTTGGATTGCAGCAGAAAATGCTTCCAGTCTCAGTAGTCAAGAGTCTGCTCAACACAATCCTCACCCTGATCCTCCTTCCTCCCACCATGGAGAGTCTGTGCAAACAAGTGATCCAACACTCGGAAATTCTAAGGACCTCTTTTCAGCGCCATTCCTTGATTTGGCCCTCTCACCAAGCAAGCTTGAAGAGGGACAGATCTTGTGCCCTGATTCCCAAACTCTTGAGCATCCACAGTCGCAAGAGGATGACAGTGGGGAACGGCAATTACTGTTTAATGAGGCGGATGATGATGAGACATAGTTGCCAATAAATCAACACCAATTACTGTCTCAAGAGGTTGATGAAGAGGATGAGAAACAGTTGTCAAACACTGAGGTTGTGGTTAGGATGATGAGCAGAGTGAGGAAGTGGAAGAGGAGGTGGTGGACGATGAAGTCACTGACCCAACATGGGAAGGTGGTGTCACGACCATTGGTCATGGTCGTGACTCCTTGGGAGCCGCATGCAGTTGCCCGCGGTTTGGTGCTGTGTCAACCGCAGCTGGGGGCACTTAGTGGTTTGCCTCAGGTGCGGTTGCCGCGGACAACAGGCATGCGTGCGGTTGCCCTTGGCTACGTGTTTTATGTGCACTCCCTTTGTCTGTTTGTGGTGCACGAGGTCATGTGTTGTATGCACGTAGACACCTTCCTTCACCTGCGGTTGTCCGCGGCAACGTCTGTTGTTGTGTGCATGTGGTGGCAGGGTCTCGGCCTGCTGGCTGTTCCCCAGAACATGGTTGCCACGCATGCCGTTGCTGGCGGTAACAGGTGAGTGTGTTTGTGTGTTTTATGGATTGTGTGTACTTCCCCTTTTAGTTGGTGTTTTCCCTTTCCTGTGGTGCTGGAAGGGTTAATTCTCTTCCCAGTGTGTGTGATGTCACTGGGTGTGTTCTGACCGGTGGGTGTGGCCACCTAGGCCTATATAGCCTCGTTCTCTGGCTTGGCTCAGTAGGTTGCTTTCAGCCAGGCATAGCTGGAGCAACCTCCTGTACATTACCATCTACCAGTGGGGGCCTCCCTTCTGGTCATAAAACTTTGTTATTCGGTGTTATCTAGGTGTGTGTGGGGTTTCTGTATCATTGCAGCTTATGGTCCGGGTCCCTGTGTGATGTCTGTGTGTGCTGTCATTGTTGGTGTCCTGAACAAACAGCACCTGCACATGGGTTCCTGGTTGTGTTGTTCTGTGGCAGGTGAGTGTTGTGTTGATTGCGTTTGCCTGTCACTGCCATAAGGTGTTTTCTGTTTCCCCTTGTTGCTTGGCCATTGAGACTCCTGCTTCTCCGTGCCAAGGAGGAGTAGGTCGTCTCACCCAGCTCCTAGGTCAGGGATCTGCGGAGGGTCAGCAGGGATCCGAGGTTCCTGAGTATGGGCCCTCCTACCATCAAGGTCGGCCCATGCAGGTAGGAGACAGGGTCAGAGTTAGAGACGCAACAGGAGGTGACCTGCTCCCTAATTCTGTGTTGTTTGGCCAAGTGGTAACCCTACCATCTCCTGGCACCGTACGGCTGGGGGTTTCCCCCACCTCCAGCCGTGACAGGTGGAAAGCCGAGCGAGGACAGCAGTACAGAGGGGGAGGGATCTGCTGCACCGCAACAGGCTGGAAGAGGCAGCGGGGTGGCAAAAAAGAGAAGGCGGGCCACACCAAACAGGCCTGCAACAGTTCCACGAAGTACCCCCTTGCAGAAATCTCCCTTCTCAAGGGGTAGGTGTTCCGCAGTATGGCACTTTTTTGAGGAAAGTGCGGACGACAAAATAATAGTAGTTTGCAACCTGTGCTGTACCAAAATTAACACTAGCAACCTCACCACCACCAGAATGATCTGCCACATGGCATCCAAGCACCGTAGTAAGTGGGACAAACACCTTGGTACACAATCTGTGTCTGCGGGTCACACCACTGCCTCCTCTTCCCCTGTGTTACGTGCTGGCCAATCCCTTGTCGAAGGCCCAGGCCCGAATGCCACCCACCCTGCACCTGGACCGTCACAAGCACCATCAGCGACCACATCCACTTCCGTGTCCCAGAGCAGCGTACAAATGTCCTCACCCCAGGCATTTGAACGCAAGCGCAAATACCCAGCCACCCACCCGCACTTCTCCTCCTCTGCCTCCTCAACCACTTCCACCTCCGAATTATCCGTGTGCAGCACCAGTCAGCCAGCAGACGGTAGCTGGAAGCAGTGTAGCACTGCATTGGGGAAGCGGCAACAGGCCGCGCTGAAGCTGATATGCTTAGAGGACAAACAGCACACTGCCACAGAGCTGTGGCAGGGGATAAGAGAACAGACTGAGCTGTGGCTCTTGCCACTCAACCTAGAACCAGGCATGGTTGGATCTCATAATGGCCGTAACTTGGTGGCGGCTTTGGAGCTCGGGAAGCTCACACACATCCCATGCCTAGCCCACATCTTAAACGTAGTGGTTCAGCGGTTTCTCAAAACCTACCCCAATTTGCCTGAGCTACTGGTGAAGGTGCGCTGCATCTACGCACATTTCCACAAGTCAGCTTCAGCCAGTTTGTCAACGCTGCAGCAGCACTGGAAATTGCCAGCTCACCGGCTGTTGTGCGACGTCAGCATGCGCTGGAACTCCACATTCCACATGTTGGCCAGGCTTTGTGAGCAGCAGAGGGCAGTAGTGGAAAACCAGCTGCAACATGGTCGTCGCCTTTCAAGTCAGCTTCCGCTAATCACAAGCAAGGAGTGGGCATGGATGTCTGACCCCTGTGAGGTTTTAAGAAACTTTGAGGAATCAACACAGATGGTGAGCGGTGATAACGCAATTATCGGCGTAACCATCCCACTTCTGTGTCTACTCAAACGCTCGCTGCTCACAATTAAGGACAGTGCTTTGCATGTGGAAGAGGTGGAAATTGGGGAAGACATTACAGAGGGTGATAGCCAGACCACCCTCAGTTCATCTTCTCAGTGCAAATTGGACAATGAAGAGGAGGAGGAGTAGGAGACGGTTGCCTCCGCTACAGAGGGTAGTACTCATGGAAGTTTAATTCCATCTGTTCTGCGTGGGTGGGCAGAGGAGGAGGAAGAGGATGAGGAGATTGAGAGTCATCTTCCTGATGACAAAAGCGAAGTCTTGCCTGTAGTTACTCTGGCACACATGGCTGACTTCATGTTAGGCTGCCTTTCCAGCGACCCGCGCGTTATACGCATTTTAGACAACACGGATTACAGGTTGTTCATGCTTCTCGACCCCCCGCTAGAAAGAAAACATTTTATCTCTCATTCCTCTGGTGGAGAAGAGGAGCAAAATGGTGCAATACCAGAAGGTCCTTGTTGAAAAATTACTCCCAAAAATTCCATCTGACAACGCTGGTGGCAGAGTCCGTAGTTCCTTGGGCAAACGAGGAGAGAAAACAAGGGGAACACACAGCAGTTCCAACAGAGGCAGGGCAACACTCTCCAAAGCCTGGGACAGTTTAATGACACGCTGCCAACACCCTCATCCTAATGCAGGCCTACTATCACAAGGAGGGAAACATTTTGGAAGATGGTGAAGGAGTACATAGCAGACCGTGTCAGCGTCCTCAATGATTCCTCAGTGCCTTACAACCACTCGGTGTCCAAGCTGGACACGTGACACGAACTGGTGGTCTACGCCTGGGAGGTGTTGGCCTGCCCTGCCACCAGCTTTTTGTCTGAGTGGGTATTTAGTGCTGCTGGTGGCATTATAACAGATAAGCATATCCACCTGTCAACTGAAAATGCTAACAGATGGACTCTTATAAAAATGAAAAAGGCATGGATTGACAATGACTTCTCAACTCCACCAGAGGAAAGCTGATGAACATAAAGGCACTTTAAATATGTTGTTTATAATGTACTGAATACATTGTATTCCTATGCACCCCTTCCACCACAAACAAGGGTAAATGGTTGAATCTTCCTTTTCACATCATCCTCGTCCTCCTCTTCCATCATATCAACGTGCTTATTCGTCGCATATAATGCCCTCGCATATATGTCCTCGCAGATAATGTTTAACAGGGTCAGCTCACCTGCAGGCCCTCTCATATAATCTTTTTGAGGGTTAGCTCACCAGCAGGCCCTCATCTACAATATTTTAGAGGGTCAGCTTACCAGCAGGCCCTCACCTACATTCTTTTACAGGGTCAGCTCACCTGCAGGCCCACACCTACAATCTTTTACAGGGTCAGCTAACCTGCAGGCCCGTGCATATTATTTTTTAGAGGGTTAGCTCAACTGTAGGCCCTTGCATATAATTTTTTAGAAAGTCAGCTCACCAGCAGGCCCTCACCTACAATATTTTACAGGGTCAGCCCACCTGCAGGCCCTTGCATGTAATATTTTAGAGGGTCAGATCACCAGTAGGCCATAGAGTACAAGCTTTTACAGGGTCAACTCACCTGCAGGCCCTCACATATAATGTTTTACAGGGTTAGCTCACCTGCAGGCCCTCGCATATAATGTTTTACAGGGTCAGCTTACCAGCAGGCCCTCACCTACAATCTTTTACAGGGTCAGCTCACCTGCAGGCCCATGCATATAATTTTTTAGACGGTCAGCTCACCTGCAAGCCCGTGCATATCATTTCTTAGAGGGTCAGCTCACCTATAGGCCCTCGCATATAATTTTTTTGAGGGTCAGCTTACCAGCAGGCCCTCACCTACAATATTTTACAGGGTCAGCTCACCTGCAGGCCCTCGCATAAAATTTTCTTAGAGGATCAGCTCACCTGCAGCCTCACATATAATGTTTTAGAGGGTCAGGTCACCAGTTGGCAATCAAGTACAAGCTTTTACAGGGTCAACTCACCTGCAGGCCCTCGCATATAATGTTTTACAGTGTCAGCCCACCTGCAGGCCCATGTATATAATGTTTTACAGGGTCATCTTACCAGAAGGCGCTCACCTACAAGCTTTTACAGGGTAAACTCACCTGCAGGCCCTCGCATATAATGTTTTACAGGGTCAGCTCACCTGCAGGCCCTCGTATATAATGTTTTACAGGGTCAGCTTACCAGCAGGCCCTCACCTGCAATCTTTTACAGGGTCAGCTCACCTGCAGGCCCATGCATATAATTTTTTAGATGGTCAGCTCACCTGCAGGCCCATGCATATTTTTTTTTTAGAGGATTAGCTCACCTGTAGGCCCTCGCATATCATTTTTTAGAAGGTCAGCTCACCATCAGGCCCTCACCTACAATCTTTTACAGGGTCAGCTCACCTGCAGGCCCTCGCATATAAATTTTTAGAGGGTCAGCTCACCTGCAGGCCCTCACCTACAATAATTTACAGGGTCAGCTCACCTGCAGGCCCTCGCATATAATGTTTTACAGGGTCAGCTCACCTGCAGGCCCTCGCATATAATGTTTTACAGCGTCATCTCACCAGCCCTCACCTACAATTTTTTGCAGGGTCAGTTCACCTGCAGGTCATCGCATATCATTTTTTAGAGGGTCAGCTCACCAGCAGGCCATCAATCATCATTTCAAGGGTGTATGATGCCCTCCTTTATGTGTAATAAAGGCTGTATTGGAGTTTTGGTTCCTTGTCATTTTTGGCAGCCCTTTCACAGTGCATAGGCTTTTTGATATCCCCCTCATCTGCCAACCGTGCAAACTGTTGGGGTGTGTCAGATCAGTGCTAACCTCCTTGGCACTCTTCCCTCTACCACACTTTCTAACTGTTACCCAGCTAGCTACCTCACTTTCCTGAACCTCCTTGCTACCACCCTCCCCCACATCTGCCCCATAGAGTGCTTGCTCAGTGAGCAAACTCCTTTCCAAATTGCCAATTTGCTCACATTTTAAACAAAGATATGCACCCTCAAATGGCTGTTCCAGGACTGCATACATTAGACAAGATGTGCACTGGACTGTGCTGTCAATAATGGAACACATACTAATGGGGATTACACAAGAAAAGAGAAAAAAATACAATATAACCTGCACCCTTGTGCATGTAGCCTTAGGCCTATTTCACACGAGCGTGTCCGGATAAGGTCTGGATGCGTTGCGGCAAACCCGCGCGAGTAGGTACCCAATTGCAGTCAGTTTTGACTGCGATTGCGTTCCGTTGTTCAGTTTTTATTGTGCGGGTGCAATGTGTTTTGCACGCGCGTGATAAAAAACTGACTGTGGTACCCAGACGCGAACTTCTTCACAGAAGTTCAGGTTTGGGTTCAAGGTTGTGTAGATTGTATTATTTCCCCATATAACATGGTTATAAGGGAAAATAATAGCATTCTGAATACAGGGCTGGAGGGGTTAAAAAAATAAAATAAAATTTACTCACCTTAATCCACTTGTTCGCACAGCCAGCATCTCTTCTGTCTTCATCTGTGAAATGGTGATGGATCATGTGATGGACCATGTGATGAGCGTAGTGACATCATCAAAGGTCCTTTTTCTCACAGATGAAGACAGAAGAGATGCCGGCTGCGCGAACAAGTGGATTAAGGTGAGTTAAAAAATAAATATTTTTTTTTAACCGCTTCAGCCTTATTTTACTTAGCATTCTGTATTCAGAATGCTATTATTTTCCCTTATAACCATGTTATAAGGGAAAATAATAATGATCGGGTCCCCACCCCGATCGTCTCATAGCAACCGTGCGTGAAAATTGCACCGCATCCGCACTTGCTTGCGGATGCTTGCGATTTTCATGCAGCCCTATTCACTTCTATGGGGCCTGCGTTGCGTGAAAAAATGCACAAAATAGAGCTTGTGCGATCTTCACGCAACGCACAAGTGAGGCGTGAAAATCACTGCTCATGTGCACAGCCCCATATAAATAAATGGGATCGGATTCAGTGCGGGTGAAATGCGTTCACATTACGCATTGCACCAGCGCGGAAAACTCGCCCATGTGAAAGGGGCCTTACGGTGCAGAAAGTCTGCACGAATTTCCGTGTGGGTTTCTGTGCATTTCCGCATCAAAACCCTAATTGTGGTTTTAACGTAGATTTCCCTGCAGATCTCACCATTCTATTAAAAAGTGTGAAATCTGCAAACAAAAACACAATTGGCATGCTGCATATTTTAAAATCTACATGACAGGTCATCGTCTGCACCTAAGTTGAGAATTGTCTAATCTCATAGACTTTGCTGGTAATTCAATACGCTGAAGTTTTTCTGAAAATCTGAAACTGATCTGCACCAAAACAGCACAAAATGCACATAATTCTGCACCATCTATTGCTGTTTTGCTGTGAGGTTTTCTGTTTATGTTAACAACCCCATTGAAGTCTACAGGAAAACCCCTCTACAGAAGGTGTGGAATCCCACAAACAATTAACATGCTGCAGATTTTTTAATCGACACAACAGGGTAATTTCTGCATTTAAGTAAAAAAAGCATAGTGGCACATTTATTTGTTTTGAACACCAGTCTTAATAAAATCCTAAGCTGGCGGAGGATCCACCGAAATAATGAAGAGGCACCAGCCTCTCCATAACTTAGGCACATCCAGCGCCAGTTCTAAATGTAAGACAGCTTCCTAACTGGCTTACAATTTGACCATTTTCTATGCCTGAAACGCCATCCCGTCCCCTTCCCTGCCCACAGAACTCCGACAATTTTAGACCTGGCGTGTGCGGGGCGAAGTCTCAGCAGTGCAACTAACTGCTACGCCACCATACGGCGGGTACGCAATACATGGGCATTGGCCCGTGTGCACTCCGCATCACGGATGCGGACCCATTCACTTGAGAAGCACATATCGGAACCCCACGGAAGCACTACATCTACACTCACCTAAAGAATTATTAGGAACACCATACTAATACGGTGTTGGACCCCCTTTTGCCTTCAGAACTGCCTTAATTCTACGTGGCATTGATTCAACAAGGTGCTGATAGCATTCTTTAGAAATGTTGGCCCATATTGATAGGTTAGCATCTTGCATTTGATGGAGATTTGAGGGATGCACATCCAGGGCACGAAGCTCCCATTCCACCACATCCCAAAGATGCTCTATTGGGTTGAGATCTGGTGACTGTGGGGGCCATTTTAGTACAGTGAACTCATTGTCATGTTCAAGAAACCAATTTGAAATGATTTGAGCTTTGTGACATGGTGCATTATCCTGCTAGAAGTAGCCATCAGAGGATGGGTACATGGTGGTCATGAAGGGATGGACATGGTCAGAAACATTTCTCAGGTAGCCCGTGGCATTTAAACGATGGCCAATTGGCACTAAGGGGCCTAAAGTGTGCCCAGAAAACATCCCCCACACCATTACACCACCACCACCAGGCTGCTCAGTGGTAACAAAGCATGATGGATACATGTTCTCATTCTGTTTACGCCAAATTCGGACTCTACCATTTGAATGTCTCAACAGAAATCGAGACTCATCAGACCAGGCAACATTTTTCCAGTCTTCAAAAGTCCAATTTTGGTGAGCTTGTGCAAATTGTAGCCTCTTCTTCCTATTTGTAGTGAAGATGAGTGGTACCTGGTGGGGTCTTCTGCTGTTGTAGCCCACCTTTCTTTCCCATTCTGACATTCAGTTTGGAGTTCAGGAGATTGTCTTGACCAGGACCACAACCCTACATGCATTAAAGCAACTGCCATGTGATTGGTTGACTAGATAATCACATTAATGAGAAATAGAACAGGTGTTCCTAATAATTCTTTAGGTGAGTGTATAATATAATATAATCTGGCTCATGATGATTTGCAGATTTTTTTACAGTGTGGCTTTTAGTTAAGCATATAAGTGGGAGTTGTGAGGGATAGCTGATGCTCCATGGAGTGTTTGGCCGTCAGCTATGTAAATTATGTATGGACATCAATGGGAAGGATGGCACTAAAGTTCCTAGGGCAGAATAAACTCTAAATGTGGCCCTGCTCAAATGGCTATGTCAACAGAAAAATAAAAAAGTTATGGCTTATGCAGAGCCCTCTTTAATATTGATTGACCCTGGGCAAGAATTTACTTGGGCCCCCTGGATCCCAACTTCCCACACCTTAGCATGCAATCACGCCCTCCACCACAACACACACACAAAAAAAAGAAAATCCACACACCTCGTAGAGTAGTAAACTTTAATAATGATGAGCGGCCAGTAGAGGTGTTCCTTAGCAGTAATGTAAATACTGCCATTTTTTCTGAAAAGGCAGTGTTTACATTAAAAAGCTTGCAGAGACATGCTATAGACACCAGAACTACTACGTTTAGCTGTTGTGGTTCTGGTGACTATAGTGTCCCTTAATATAGAGAAGAAAAAAAAAGAATCAGCACAAAAGTATCTAATAATATGGCTGTATCATTGTTCTAAAAATTAAAAAAGCACAACTTCTGACACAAAGATATAGTATTTTGCAGATTACTTTTTTTTTTTTTTTTACAATGTGCAGATAGTACTGTACTACTAACCCCTCCATCCACCCCTACATACAGGGTAATACAGCGCACATACCTCTTACATCCAGTGACATCTCTTTGATGTAGATGTTCTCTTTCCTCACCTTCTCATTTCAGACGTCAGACCAAACCACCATTTTTCTGGCATTTCTAATCTCTGCAGTTTGACAAACAAAATGTTAGTTTACTACTTTTCCATCATCCTTAAATCTTCTGGACAAATCATCCTACCCCCCAATACTGTGCCACTGTGCTCCTCAATACTATACTGCAGAAACAGATAACCCCCCTGATAATAGTAGTACTATGCAGATAGTGCCCTTCAATAAATATTGATACACAGTGCCCTAAAATAACTGCGCCCAGCAAATAGTGCCCCTGACACTAATAGTGTTAACATAACGTCCCCCAAAAATAATTGTGGTAAGCTGATACTGTGCCAAGGTGCCCCCACAGTAATAATGCTCCCAAAAGTCCCACCAATAGGAATAATTCTCTGCTAGAGCACAAATGGTAGTAATAGTGCTCCTACAGTGCCCCCAACATGTGCCCACTGTGCCCCAGAAGTAATAATGCTCCCATAGTGACCATACTAGTAATCATGTTCCCCATAGACATAGTAGTAATAAAGCCCATCATAATGCCCCCCCCCCCCCCCCGTAGTAATAATTCTCCTTATAGTGTGCCAGTGCAAATAATAACCCTTTTTAATGCCCCCAGTTGAGCTAATGTCCCTATAGTGCCCCCATAATGTGCCAGTATGAAATACCCCCATATAGTGCCCCAAGTAAATGCTCCCATAGTGCTCCTCTCCCCTTTCTTCCTAGTGCCCCCCATAATGTACCAGTATAAAATGCTCCATATATAGTGACCCAGTAGATGCCCTCAGTGTCCCCTATAATTTGCAGGTATAAAATACCTCTTCTTAGTGCCCCCCATAGATGAGCACATAGTACCCACCATAATGTGCCCCCATATAAAATACCCCCTCTTTGTGGCCACAGTAGAAGCCCCCATAGTGTTGTGTCAGTAAGTGGTACCATATAAAAAAAAATAAACACTTATACTTACCTCCATCAGGCTCCATCAGGCTGGCAGTGATGCAATGCAGGCCTCTTCCGGCCTGTGTCCTGAGGTGTACGGCTCAGGCGGCACGAGGACTTCATCGTGCCGCCTGCACCGGCCTCTGATAGGCTGCAGGTACTAGGCCTGCAGCTTATCAGAGGAACGGAGACGCCTCTCCCTCCCCTGCCACGCCATAGCACATCTACCTAACGATGACTATAGAGATGAGTGCTTCCACAATCGAAGCACTCATCTCCCTGTGCCCTGCCGCTGCCCCCCACTTGTCACCTGGGGCCATCGCCTCACTTTGCCTAATTGGCAGTGCGGTCCTGCTAGCGCCCCCTGGAATTTTGCACACAGGGCAACGGCCTTCCCCCCCTTCCCCTCCACGCTACACCACTGGCAAGCGGGGCTCAAGAAGCAGCTGCCTTGGGCTCCCCAGGAGCAACTGGGCCCGAGGCAGATGCACCTTTTGCCCTGCGTTAAAGACGGCCCTGAGCTTATGAAATCTGGAGATCAAAAAGCCAAAAGCAAAATTGCTGAGCCATGTATCAATCTATGCTCTGTTAACTGTGTGCAAAGGTGTGCAGTATTATTTGGGCACAGTTTGATTTTATAATTTAGGCGCTATATGGTACATCATAAGCACTGGCATAATTTGAAGCTGCTGGGTCCCAATGCAAAATGTGTAATAGGACCCCACACCTATCATGGGCCATTTCTAATACTGATATCTTCTTATGTGGATGAGCCTCAGGTGCAACTTTTACCTCTGCACCCCCTATTTTTATGTACCTGACCATAGGTCAGAGAGTTATAGATGAAACAGCATGAGTAACCATCCAACCCAGTCTGAGGAGAACATAAATGATGGGAACTACCGTAGTCCTACAAGCTTCAGCCCAATATAATAAAAAATACCGCTTGTTTTGCCTTGTTTAATAGGAGATCAAGCAAATCTACGTAAAAGATGATTTATAACAAACAGAAGGTGCTCCCTGCTAAGCTGTAGGCTGTTTCCAGGTGTGTCAGCTAATGTATGGAATATGAGGATATAGCCTACCATCTGTTAGCTATAGGTAGATGACATTTTCAAGCCTCATTAGCATAGTTATACTGTGCTGTATATAGGAAAGATATGGTGTCAAGATTGAGGCCCTCCTGCTCCAGAGTCAGAAATATCCAAACTTCTCTTATCGTGCACTCTTAGATTTTAAGTTGGGACAAGTTGAACTTAAAGTGCACGTTAGTTTAAAGTTCATCAAAATGGTTGATCATCTGAAAAGATGCTTGCTGTATAAGAAAATTATGTCCAATAGACAAAATATCTTTTAATCAAAGAAAGATTGCAGGTGAACGATCTTTCTTTGAAAGAACATTCCCAGAAAGATGATTCGTCCATCGCCCAGTTTCACATAGCCCAGTTTGAACAACTGTAACGGCCAATATGGACTAAAATGTTAATGAACGTGTCTGTGAAATGACCGTTCACCAGAGGATCATTTGTTCAACTGCTGTTCAACCATCAACCAACTTCTATCTAATGTGTATGGCCACCATAGAGTCACCAAGTCTATGTATGGCAATACGGTTTTTGATTATATTGTTGAAAGAGGGAAGCAAGGGAGGAAAGAACCAAGCAAGAAAGGAAGAGCCAAAATATAATGCCCTAATTCCCCCAGGACCTGTTTTTCACTGGAAGTGGGAGTACTGTATGAATTACAGAGGCAAATACTTTGTCATGAAAGGCTTTGTCCACCTTTGAACACCAACGTATAATATAAGTAACTAGCAAAAGGACCCGGCTTTGCACGGGTATATTTCATCTATCTCATTTAATGTTTGTGTATGTCATTAAAAGATTTCAACAGTATCCTCCTTAACAGTGACCTCTACAGCACCCCGCCCCTTAACACTGACCTCCATAGCAGACTGTCCCCTTAACTGTGATCTCCATAGTTCCCTGTCCCCTTATCAGAGACCTCTACAGTGCCCTCCCTCCACAGCAGCCCGCCCCTTTAACAGTGACCTCGAAAGCATCCCGCCCCCTTAACAGTGACCTCCACAGCAGCCTGCCCTTTTAACAATGACCTCCACAGCGGCCGCCCCTTCATTAGTGACCTCCACAGTACCCCATCTCCTTAACAGTAATTTCCACAACACCCCGTCCCCTTAACAGTGGCCTCTACAGCAATCTGCCCCTTAACACTGACCTCCCTAGCGGACCATCCCCATAACTGTGACCTCCACAGCAGCCTGCTCCTAGGGTGGCCAGAGGTCTGGTTTTAGGCCGGACAGTCCGGCTTTCAGACTGCCTGTCCTCCATATGGTCGCAGGGCCTGAACGGACACAGGGATGTTCTTATGAACAACTCACTCTCAGACAGCAGCACTGCTGTCTGAGAATGAGCTGAAGGTAGAAAGTCACCCTCCCTCGATCCCCTGCAGCTGACAGAAGTTGATTTTTACCTTCATTTTTTCAATCCCCATCGGCTGTAGAGTGTGAGGGGGCATGGCTTAGCATGACCTGGGGGCGGGATTTTTAAGTCTATCTTTTGAGTGTGGCCTGAATGGCCACCCTACCTGCCACTAAACTGTGACCTCCACAGCATTCCGCTCCCTTAGTGTCATCCACAGGGCCGGCCTTTGGGGTGTGCGATCTGTGCAGCCACACAGGGTGCAATGGCAACAGGGGTGCTCGGCAGCCAAAACAGCTCGCAGTCGGTCTCTTACAGCAGGCCGGCCTGAGATTGTGTGAGGCGAGCCTGGCGAACTGAGGCGCTGCAGCTGCCAGGTCAGGTTCTGGAGCGTGGAGGAGGAGCTTAGGGGCGCAGGCGCAGCGTCCAAGTGCTGTGCCTTCACAGAGAGCCGTGGAAGGATCCGCTCAATGTGTGAGGGCGGCAGCTGGTACTCTGCAGACAGTGAGGGAGCAGAAGACTTCAAATAGTGAGTACCTGTTCTTATTGGTTTTTTTTTTCGTTTTAGTTTTTTTAACCAAATATCTTTCATTAAATCGGGGCTGGGTCTAATTAAGTGGGGCAGGGGACTGGATAAGGGTGACAGACACTGGGTATGATTAAGGGGGCAGGGGACTGGATAAGGGTAACAGACACTGGGTATGATTAAGAGGGCAGGGGACTGGATAAGGGTGACAGACACTGGGTATGATTAAGGGGGCAGGGGACTGGATAAGGGTGACACTGGGTATGATTAAGAAGGGCAAGGGACTGGGTAAGGGTGACAGGGTATGATTAAGGGGCAGGGCACTGGCTCTGGGTGACACTGGGTACGATTGAGGGGGGCAGGGGACTGTGTATGGGTGACAGGGTATGATTAAGGGGAGCAGGAGTCTGATTAAGGGGTGCAAAGGGTTGATGAAGGGGTGCAGCCTGGGGATTGATGAAGGGGTTGATCTATACCTGCAGTACAGAGTTTTATGTATTATTCAGTTGATCGCTAGGTGGTATCTAGTACAGCCCTATGTTATTTGGTATTCTGTTTATCTATGCTTTATTTGGCACAAGATTAGCTTGCACAGTGCGCCTGAACACCTAAGGCCAGCCCTGTCCACAGCGACCTGCCCCTTTAGAGCTGACCTACAGCAGTGAAGAAAAATGGCTACCTGGAAACCTGATGTAAAAACTGTGTGTATGTGGAGACTAAGGACCTACGAGATTCAATTGGCTGATAAGGGACATGTGACCGTGTGTATGGAAGTTGGGATATAAAGAGATAGACTTGCAGGCTTGTATTGGCTAATGCAGGTCATTTTTTGGGAATATCTCAAGAATGGTACGTCCTAGAGAGCTGAGACCCCCACAAGATTTCTTTCCAGGTAGCAAGGGATGTGTATACCAAGTTTCGTTGCAATCGATGGTTACGTTTTTGAGTGATCGTGGAACATACATACATACATACATTAATACACACGTACGTCCTTCTTTATATATATAGATGCATATAACCAGTTCAGTCACTTAATAAATACATGACTCATCTTGTAGTGACTTTGAGTTACAGCCTGTAATATAGTTCAAAGCTGCACTAACTACTCTGCTGACTGTTATTGGAAACAGTCAACAAGCTTGTCGACAGACGCAAGCCTAAATGCTTTGCTTATCACCAGAGCATGATCTGTCAAGACACCGAACAAGCAGGCAATGAATGCAGCTCTAGTCTGTCCTATTCAAGTAAATTGGATAGAGCAGCTGTAATTACACTGTTCGGCCATTGCGATGTTGTCAACAAGCAGGTAAATAGTGAAGAGATCACAGCTGTGGCTAGTCATCGGCTGTAGCATAGCATCTGACTCTATAAATGCAGAAACTGACATGCAGGTACCAGAGAACCAGTGAAGAAAGCCAAGGAGCTGGAATGGATTTTTCCAGTGGTACAGCTGTCTGGGTTGCAAAAATAAAAAATAAAAAAGCTAGACATGGACAACCCCTTTAAGGCTAAAATTAGTTATGTCACTAAGGGGTTAAATGCATTTATGGCACCTGATTTATGCAAAAACAGCTATATTTATCTGAGGCATAAATTCAAAATCCATCATAAACATTTTTCGGGAGGGCTTTCCCATTTTTTTAAAAAGATTTTGGGTGTCATCAATTAAGACTGGCATTTTAGACGCCTGTCTTAATAAAGCCCCTGCACTGGTGGGGGATCCGCCGCAGTCATGTATAGGCGTCTGCGCCAGCGCCAGTTCTAAATGTAAGACAGCTTCCTTGCTGAAAACAGGCGTAGAAAATGGTAAATGAGATGGGCCTGACAGCCCGTCCGCACGCCACACCCGCTTTTTTAGACCTGGCATGAGTGGAGAAAAGTCACAGATTGTGCCACAAGTAACCGTTGCACCGCAATCTGTGCCAGAGTTAAGCCTAATATAGGCATATTTCTGGATGATAAATGACCCAAAAAATATTTTCACAATTTAATGTACAATTACTGTTATATATCATATTGTATTATACATTTGAAGCATGGGAGGACATAAGGCACACTCCCTCTTAACTAACCCACTGAATCTTCTCAACAAATCTGTAATACATATATACACTACTCAAAAAGTTAGGGATATTTGGCTTTCTGGTGAAATTTATGGAAAAAGTAGAAGCATGCAATGGTGATTTCCTCTTCTCCAACAATTTATTGAAAGAAAAGCCAACAACAGTGGTAAGTATACCCCCACAAAAATGTCAGTGTCTCAAAAACTTCTCATGAGGCCTTGAGCACGACGTCTAATGCTGTTCACAAGTCAACTTATTGTCTGCTGAGAAATGGCATCCCACTCTTCTTGAAGGGCGGCCCTCAGGTCATTGAGGTTCCGGGGTACAGAGTTAGGAGCTTCTAAACAGCGACTCAGCTGATCCCATAGATTTTCAATGGGATTCAGGTCCAGAGAAAGTGCAGGCCAATCTAGCAGCCTGCTGATGTCACGGAAGGTGTACAGGAAACAAGACAATACAAAATAAATATATGACTCACTGGATCCAAAACTAAGGAACAAAAAGGGAGACCCCTGCATAAGACCTGGCACTCTCCCTGACTGCTCAGCCTATGCGAACATCCCAATGGTAGATGATCGCATATCCTCATACCTCGACTGTATAACACCTGAACACCCTACAATAGTGAGGGGACACGACCACCGGCTGCCTACACTAGACACGGAGGGAGTCAGGGTCACCTGGGATCCAGCAAACAGAAAATCACAAATGAATGTACAACACTTATCTTGTAGAAGACTGGGAAATAGGATCAGCATGCACACACACTCCAGGAAGTTGTATAAACATCACACTAATGCATTATGGGGAGGAATTTAAAGGGATGCAATCAGTCCAACTACATGACAGCTGAGAGAGGCTAATGAGATGAGGAACTGAAAACCAAAACAAAGGAAGCTCAAGGAGGAGGTTCTGAAAGGCATCTGTCCGAGCTTCTCAGATGTCTGGTGGTGACAGTACCCCTCCCTCTACGAGTGGACTCCGGACACTCAGAGCCCACCTTCTCAGGATGGGACCTATGGAAAGCCCTGATGAGACGAGTGGCCTTAATGTCCGTCACTGGAACCCACATCCTCTCCTCAGGACCATAACCCTCCCAGTGAACGAGGATACTGGAGAGAACCGCGGACAACACGAGAATCCACAATCCTAGAGACCTGAAATTCAAGATTACCATCAACCATAATCAGAGGAGGAGGCAAAGGCGAGGGTACAATGGGTTGAACATAAGGTTTTAATAAGGACTTATGAAAAACATTATGGATCTTCCAAGTCTGAGGAAGATCAAGACGGTAGGCAACAGGATTGATGACAGACAGGATTTTGTAAGGCCCAATAAACTTAGGACCCAACTTCCAGGAGGGAACCTTCAATTTGATATTCTTGGTAGACAACCACACCAGATCACCAACATTCAGGTCCGGACCAGGCTGTATGCCCCTCTTAGATCTAATTTGGAAAAGACTTTAGCCCCAACAATCTGGTTAAACAGGTCCGGGATCAGAGGAAGCGGATAAGGGTCACGAATAGTGATACTGTTCAGCTCCCTGAAATCCAGACAAGGTCTTAAAGTACTATCTTTTTTCTTAACAAAGAAAAAAACAGCGGCAACAGGTGACTTTGAGGGTCGTATGTGTCCTTTTCTCAGACTCTCAGAGATATAAGCACGCATAGCGACCCTTTCAGGTTGGGAAAGATTGTATAAACGAGATTTAGGCAGCTTGGCGCCTGGGGTGAGATTAATAGGGCAATCGTACTCTCTGTGCGGGGGCAAATCCTGAACTCCACTCTCAGAGAAGACATCCGAAAATTCAGAGAGAAAAGATGGTACAGTCTTAGTAGAAACCTCAGAAACAGATGTCGTGAGGCAATTCTCTCTGCAAAAGTCACTCCAACCATTTATTTGCCTCGCTTGCCAATCAATGGTGGGGTTATGTTTAGTGAGCCAGGGTAGCCCCAACACAAGAGGAGTAGGCAATCCGCTAAGGACGAAATATGACACATCCTCAATATGAGCATCACTCACAATAAAACGAATATTGTGAACTATGCCCTTTAATGATTTCTGAGAAAGTGGAGCGGAATCAATAGCAAAAACAGGAATATCCTTTCCCAAAGTGCATACCTGGAAACCATGAGTTATCGCAAATTGATTATCAATGAGATTGACAGCTGCTCCACTATCTACAAAAATCTCACAAAAAATGTTCTTGCTCTCTAGCGCCACCCTGGCAGGCAGGACAAAACGGGAACTACAAGCAAACGGAAAACCTTCAATTTCCGCCTCAACCCTGCCAATAGTAACAGATGGAACATGTTAAAAGATTTTTTCCTTTTTGTTTCTTTATTACTCCCAAAAAACTGCCAGAATCTCCTAGAGGGACAAACATTTGCCAAATGATTTATACCTCCACAACAAAAACAAACCTTCCCATGCGGGCTGAATCTTCTATTGTCAGAGGCAATCAACCCCAGCTGCATGGGCTCCTGCTCAGAAGGGGCTGACAGCGACTGAGACCCGCTGCACTGTCCTGGGATTGAGTATGACCGGAAGGAGTGATCTCTCCTCTCTCTCTAAGACGCCTGTCAATACGAACGGCCTGAGACATAGCATAGTCCAAGGAGATAGGCCTCTCATGAAAGGGAAATGCATCTTTCAATCCCTCTGAAAGACCATGGCAAAATTGACTTCGGAGTGCAGCATCATTCCAACCAGTATCAGCTGCCCATCTCCGAAATTCTGAGCAGTATATCTCTGCGGATTGTTTACCCTGGCATAACAGACGTAGTCTAGACTCAGCCAAAGCAACATGATCCGGACCATCATATATCTGACCCAGGGCTAAAAAGAATTCATCCACTGAACGGAGGGGCCGTGCCCCCACCGACAGCGAAAAGGCCCACAACTGAGCGTTACCCCTGAGTAGCGATATAATGATCCCCACCCTCCGTTCCTCATCACCAGAGGAATGGGGAAGAAAGCGAAAATGGAGTTTGCAAGCCTCTCTGAAACGCACAAAATTCTCACTACCCCCGGAGAACGTATCCGGGAGCGAGATCTTAGGCTCAGAACAAACTCCATGAACACAAGCTGAACCGGTCACTAGAAACTGAGAAAGAGTCTTACGGACAGTGGCGTACACACATTCCATGGGGCCCCGGTGCGAAATTGATCCATGGGCCCCCCCCCCCCGGTCATTTGCCTGGGGGGCTGTGGGCCTGCTGCTGCCCCCCCCCCCGGTCATTTGCCTGGGGGGCTGTGGGCCTGCTGCTGCCCCCCCCCCGGTCATTTGCCTGGGGGGCTGTGGGCCTGCTGCTGCCGCCCCCTCCCGGTCACTTGCCTGGGGGGCTGTGGGCCTGCTGCTGCCGCCCCCTCCCGGTCATTTGCCTGGGGGGCTGTGGGCCTGCTGCTGCCCCCCCCCCGGTCATTTGCCTGGGGGGCTGTGGGCCTGCTGCTGCCCCCCGTCATTTGCCTGGGGGGCTGTGGGCCTGCTGCTGCCCCCCCCCCGGTCATTTGCCTGGGGGGCTGTGGGCCTAGTGTGCCCTCCTGCAGCTGCTACCCCCGTCGTCATCTGCTGGCGGCCCCAGGGTCCGGTTGGGTCGGGGTCCGGTTGGGTCGGGGTCCGGTCCCGCGCGCCCCCCCCCCCCCCCCCCGGCTTTTACTTACCGACCGTCGCGGGCAGGGCAGAGGAACTTCGGTTCTTCTTCTTGTGTTCTTCCGGTCGGCGCCTCGGCGGGTCCTCTTCTCACAAGACACGTCCTCTCGTCGTCACGTCCGGATCCCGTCTGAGAACAGGCGCGTGTTCCCGCGAGACCTGCACAGGAGTTCGCACAGGTCTCGCGGGAGTTCACGGGCCCGGCGCCGGCGCTGACGTGAGTGACCGCAGGGAGGAGGGAGGACTGGGAGGAGGAGGAGGGAGGACTGGAGGAGGGAGGAGGAAGAAGGAGGTGGAAGGAGGTGGAACTTGGAAGGAGGAGGAAGGAGGAGGAAGGAGGAGGGCGGGCCCGGGCCGGGGGGGCAACGTATGTGACGGTCCGTCTGAGTCTGAGACACAGCTGCAGCAGGGGCCCCAGGGGTCCGCAGGCGGCCGGGCCCCCCTGGGGTGCCGGGCCCGGTCGCAACTGCGACCCCTGCGACCCCTATATGTACGCCACTGCTTACGGAGATCAGCTACCTCCAATGAAAGACCCTGGAAGAGTTCAGTCAAATGCTTGAGACGGTTTTGGCGGTTTATAATGTCACGGAAGGTGTACAGGAAACAAGACAATACAAAATGAATATATGACTCACTGGATCCAAAACTAAGGAACAAAAAGGGAGACCCCTGCATAAGACCTGGCATTCTCCCTAACTGCTCAGCCTATGCGAACATCCCAATGGTAGATGATCGCATATCCTCGTACCTCGACTGTATAACACCTGAACACCCTATAATAGTGAGGGGACACGACCACCGGCTCCCTACACTAGACACGGAGGGAGTCAGGGTCACCTGGGATCCAGCAAACAGAAAATCACAAATGAATGTACAACACTTATCTTGTAGAAGACTGGGAAATAGGATCAGCATGCACACACACTCCAGGAAGTTGTATAAACCGCACACTAATGCATTATGGGGAGGAATTTAAAGGGATGCAATCAGTCCAACTACATGACAGCTGAGAGAGGCTAATGAGATGAGGAACTGAAAACCAAAACAAAAGAAGCTCAAGGAGGAGGTTCTGAAAGGCATCTGTCAGAGCTTCTCAGATGTCTGGTGGTGACAGCTGATGAGACTCTGTTACACTCTAAGCTCAGTGGCCACTTCCGTCTGCTTGAAGCCTTGCAATGGCAAGGCACTGTTGATCAATTGTTAAGTGTCGTATTGGTCTCATGATGTCAAAATGTGAACAGCATGATGAGGAGGACTGTTTAAATGCCAATTCTAATTGAGCCAGGAAATATATTCATTCTTTTGAACCAGGAATGCATTTTAGGTTACATGTACAGCACTGGAGCGATAGGCAAACATGGCGCCCGCTCACACGTGCAGCGAGCGTCTTGGCTGGCAGGTCTCTGCTGTTTCAAACAGCAGAGACCTGCAGCTAATTACTGAGACTGACAATAATGCTGATCGCAGTAATTAAAGCCTTTAGATGCAGTGATCAAGTTAGATCACAGCATCTAAATGCGCAAAAACCCAGACGCTCGTGCTTCTGGGAGTGTTACCGGCATCCTCTGTGGCCAGTTCTCTATGCCAGTAATTGATTTGATAGCTCTCAGCCTAGCAGAAGAGGCTGAGGACATTCACACTGCAATTCTTATGTTGGTCACCAGGTGGTAGGCTGACATTAGAGATGAGCAATAGACATGATTGTTAAAAATAGATTTTGTCACACAAAAAAAAACTGTTAAGAAATATATAAAAAAAAAAATATATAAACGTTTAAATCACCCGCCATTCCGCATAATAAAAAAATAAATGCCTAAATAACAAAAAAATATAAACATCATGTGTATCACCACGACCGAAAGCACCCGTGCTATTAGAAAAATATTTTTCCAATGCAAGCCGCATTGGAAAAATATATCTTACCCAAATTTTTACCCAAATTTTTTTAATAAAATGTGATCAAAAAGTCACACACTCCAAAATGTTATCAATAAAAACTACAGATTACAGATTATCCAGCAAAAAAGAGCCCCCCACACAGCTCAGTAGATATAACTATAAAAAAAGTTATGGGGTTCAGAATACAGTGATTGTTTTTCAAAGTTTAAATAAACTTTTACACTGTTTAGACAAAAAAAAAAACCATATATATATATATATATATATACATAAATAAGGTATTGTTGTAATCTTACCGACCCAGAGAATGAAGGTCATGGGTCCGTTTTCCCGCAAACGGAACACTGCAAAACCCGTAAAACTGTGGAGAAATTGAGTTTCTTTTTCCAATTCCACTCCATTTGGAATTTTTTTACGGCTTCCCACTACATTGTATGCCATAATTAATGGTGGCATTAGAAAGTACAATTTGTCCCGCGTAAAATAAGCCCTTATACAGCTATGTGAACAAAAATATAAAAAAGTTATGGGTCAAGGAAGATAGGGAAGAAAAATGAAAGCGCAAAAATGAAAAAACCTCCGGTATCCTAAGGGTTAAAAGTGGCACATAATTGCACAGATAGTGAATATTTCCTGTTTCAGGTGCAAAAATAGTATAAAAAGACAGTGGTTCCGCTACCAAGGAATGTGGATAACCCCTCTATAAGGCCTCATGCACACGACCGTTGTGTGCATCCGCAGTCGTTGTTCCGTTTTCCGTTTTTTTACGCAGACCCATTGGCGTCCGTGATCAGTGTTTCCAGTCCGTGAAAAAAATATGACCTGTCCTATTTTTTTCACGGACAACGTTTCACGGACCCATTCAAGTCAATTGGTCCATGAAAAATTATGGCTGCACACAAGATTGTCATCCGCGTCCGTGATCCATGTCAGTGATCCGTGTCCGTTTTTTCCTATCATTTCAAAGGCAAACTTCAAGGAAGACCCACGGAAGAAAAAACGGACACGGATCACGGAACAACGGAAACCGTTTTTGCGGACCGCAAAAAAAACCGTCCTTGTGCATGAGGCCTAATCCAAAGCAGAGTCCTGTTAAGAAAGCAATAGTACATGGCTGTGTGGGAAGGAGTTAGGCTACTTTCACACTGGTGTTTTGGCTTTCCGTTTGTGAGATCCGTTCGGGGCTCTCACAAGAGGTCCAAAACGGATCAGTTTTGCCCTAATGCATTCTGAATAGAAAAGGATCCGCTCAGAATGCATCAGTTTGCCTCCGTTCTGTCTCCATTCCACTTTGGAGGCGGACACCAAAACATTGCTTGCAGCGTTTTGGTGTCCGCCTGACAAAACTGAGCCAAACGGATTCGTCCTGGCACACAATGTAAGTCAATGGGGACGGATCCGTTTTCTATGACACAATCTGGCACAATAGAAAACGGATCCCTCCTCCATTGACTTTCAGTAGTGTTCAAGACGGATCCGTCTTGGCTATGTTAAACATAATACAAACGGATCCATTCTGAACGGATGCAGATGGTTGTATTATCTAAACGGATCCGTCTGTGCAGACCCATGACGGATCCGCACCAAATGCGAGAGTGAAAGTAGCCTTAATTGATCTTGCGCTTGTGTGAGATATATGTGATCAGAAGGTTCAGCCTCTGGACATAAACAAGAATGTATCCATTCAGGAAGCAATGAGTGAGGTACTAAAATACATCAGAATTTCCATAATTCGACATTAACCACTTCACATCCGGGCCATTTACCCCCCTCCTGACCAGGTTTAATTTTGTAAATCTAACATGTGTCATTTTATGTGGTAATAACTTTGAAACGCTTTTATTTATCCAAGCCATTCTGAGAACGTTTTCTCGTGACAAATTGTACTTCATGAGAGTGGTAAGTTTAAGTCGATATATTTCACCTTTATTTATAAAATATAAAAAAATTTACCCAAAATTTTAAAATTTGCAATTTTCTAAATTTCAATTTCTCTGCTTTTAAAACAGAAAGTGATACCTCAAAAAATATTTATTACTTAACATTCCCCAAATGTCTAATTTATGTTGGCATAATTTTGTAAGTGTTATTTTTTTTTTTAGGACCTTTAGGTCATGTGATAGCTTTATAGAGTTGGTTTTTATGGATGCAGCAATACCTAATATGTATATTATTATTTTTTTTTAAATGTAACACAATAATAGCAGTTTTGAAGCAAAAAAAACACAAAAAAAACATTTTAGTGTCTCCATTGTCTGAGAGTCAGTTTTATATTTTTTGACCAATTGCCTTAGGTAGGGTCTCTTTTTTTTTTTTGCAGGAGGAGGTGACAGTTTGATTGGTACTATTTGATCGCATGGTGTATTGCAATTATGATGTAAGGTGACAAAAATGGCTTTTTTTTGCACTGATTTTATTTTATTTTTTTGCGGTGTTCACCTGAGGGGTTAGGTCATGTGATATTTTTATAGAGCTGGTTGTTTTTCAAATAAAATAATTGTGTTTTAATGTCTCCATGTTGTGAGAGCAATAGTTTTTTTATTAGTGATTTTCTTATGTAGGGGCTCATTTTGTGCGGGATGAGGTGACGCATTTTTGATCACTCAGAGTTGCACTTTTTGTGATGTAAGGTGACAAAAATTGCTTTTTTTTAAACAGTTTTTATTTTTTTATGGTGTTTATCAGACATGGTGGATCATGTGATATATTTATAGAGCTGGTCGTTACGGATGCGGTAATACCAAATATATCTATTTTATTTTTTTCTATTTTTAAAAAAAAAATTATTACTTAATTGGGGATTTATTTATTTTTTTACATGTGAAACATTTTTTTTATTTTTATTTCTTTAAACTTTTTTTATTTATTTTTTATTTTACACTTTGTATCCCCCATAAGGTCATACAAGACCTCTGGGGGACATTTAACTTAATTTATTTTTTTCACTATGGATTTCTCCTGCAACTGGCTGACATAGTGGCCCCAGTTACAGTGGAAATACAGCCCCCAGATAGGCTGTACAGCAGTATACTGCGCTGTACAGCCTCAGTGCAGAGCTGATCATGGTCTGTGAAAGACCCATCAAGTCCTGCACTCTCCAGGCCCCAGCGGTCACATGACCACCGGGACAGGGAGCGCATAGCGCTTACTGATCTGTATGCACAGCGCTCGCTGAGCACTGTGTATACAGCGATCTAGAAGGCAGGGACTCCTGCCAGGTCCTTCACCAGGACCTTCACAGACAACAACCGATCAGTGGGGTCTAGTTGTTCATTCTCATCTCTAAAATACTGTAGTGCTTACCGTGCCAACTAGTTTGGGGTATGGATCTGGCAGCTCTTCTTGAAGGGTGAACGTGTCGATGATCCAGTCTCTCTTCTGGCGACTTTGTCCCATCCTTCGCTGTAATCTCTGTTGGAAGATGACAAGTGACAGAATAATGTGAAGACATACTTGATTTTTAATGGCAGACAAGTAAGGTTACCAAAACCAATTGAAGTGTGTGTTAAATCTTAGCATTTAGCAACATCTCATTGTAGACGGCTGCATGCTACCCCAGGGCTCCACATTTACTGAGGTAATTGCACCAGATTGTATTTTAATTAACCAGGCATGAAATGCATACCACATAGTCTGCATCTCTACTTTCTAAACAATAACGTGTCCTTCAAAAAGTGCTTCAGGCAAAAGCCAGAAAAGGTTTTTAAGATGGTGATATATACTTCTAATAATGATGGTTGTGATGGATCTTGTCATTCTGCAGCCTCAGGTGGAATTGTTTACTCTTACCCATAGAAAAGACATGGTCAAGGAAAATGCCTTGGTTTGCAAAGTTTAAGGGGCAATTACACAAATTTTCTATTCATATTTTAAAATCTATGCTATGAACTCATCCAATGTAAATGTAGCTACCCAACTACTACTTTCCAGGTATCACCCATGAAAGCTGCAAAAGTGACAAACTCTACATAATTACACAGATAGTGAGCATTCCCTGCCATGTTGATGTATAATTTCCCATTTTAAGTGTATTGAAAATCAGTGGTTTTAAAAAGGGGTATTCTCAGGATGACTAACATTGTCCTTCTGAAGCAGTCTGCAAAAAGAGATAAAACTTCTACACAGAAAGGTAAGCCATTATTACTTTACTGATGCTGTGTGGGGGAAATGTTACCTGGCAGTAAAATAGTAGACGATAGAATTGTGTAATACTGTTGAGGAGACCCTGACAAAATCTTTTAGTCCTCCTCTTCCTAGATGGGCCCCTTCTGGGTCAGGGCCCCAAAGCAGCTGGTTCCCCTGCTTCCCCTATAGTTACGCCCCTGCCTTTAAGTCTTTCTAAGTGTACCATGCAATCTCCCCAAATGGCCACAGGCATGGAAACTGTTTCTCTATAAGTGCAGTTCCCAACTGTGGGATGCAGTCCTAAAGTGCAGTGAGGTGCAGTCCCCTGAAGGGCAGAGGCCTGATGAAGTGTATCTAAGCGAAACGGCCGCCACCACTTGTCGCGGTTGTGTGGCGTCTTGCATCCTTTCTGCCACGTTTCGCACAGAATGCGCTTCATCAAGGCTTGAGTAAGCGCAATCTTCGCGAAACTTATCACCCGAGGACACCATGGAGTTTTTTTATTTATGTAAATAAAAGTTATGTTTTATTTTAAATTACAAGTCTCTGGACCTATTAAAAATGTGTTACTGAAGTCTCTCATGACCCCAAATCCGAGGGATTCATCTGTGCTGCCTTTGTCTTCATATAACGGGAGTGTCTAGATTATGCAAATTTAGAGTGAGCTGTGCAAAAAAAGATTTTTTTCTTGCTACTCTAAATGAGTACCCTGTGCTTGTTCTAAACTACATGCTTCATTGAGTACAGGAAGGGTTAAAATATCTCAGAATATTAGAGTCTTCTCTTGTCAACAAGACTATGATTAAGTCCTCATGAAGCAATAATATTTCTGCTTTATTTTTGGAACTATTTTTAAATTTATGGCACAGCATGGGAAAAAAACACTCTCTGAAGGTTCTGAAAGGTGAGAATGAAGTCATTCGTTCTTCTTTGACATCTGGAAAAATGTTTTCTTTCCTTCCCCAAGCGATGGTCTAATACTTAAGAGGACTAATTGGTTGTTCACTTTATTTGCAGTCACTTGGTGGAATAATGGCATATTAAGCATCACAATATCTTGATGGTGTGAGGTATTTCCTAGAAGATTAGTTGCCGACACTGCAGGCATCCACTTTAAGAATGTTAGAAAAAATCCAACCTAGAACACTGACATTTAAACAATCTCAAACAGAAACAATACATTGGCTGATACAAGGTAACAAATTAGCAGATGGAAGTGTGCAAGCGCTGAGATTGATATGATGAGAAGAAACAGGTGACAAACGAACAAGCAAAATGTGTTTCCTGTAAAGACCATATAACTTCCAATAGATTAAAATATCTCATACTACCAGACTAATAGCAGAAAGCCAGGATTCGATTTCTTGCAGTTTCTCACCTGTGTGACTCAGTTTGCCCAGGCAAACCAGGTGCAGAACAGTGTGAGAGTGATGAGTGGGTGCAGGGCCGGCCTTTGGGGTGTGCGAGCTGTGCGGCCGCACAGGGCGCCATGGCAACAGGTGCACCCGGCGGCCGACACAGCTTGCAGTCGGTCTCTACAGGCTACAGCAGCCGGCCGGCCCGACCTGAGCAGAGATTGGGTGCAAAATTGCAGGGGGCGCCAGGCAGCAAACACTAAAATGAGGATCATGGGAGCCTATGGCTCCCGTCCCCTCTGTTCCTTCTCATAGGCTTCAGGCTAGTGGCCTGAAGCCTATGAGGCAGTAGAGCGAGCGTAGTGTGTAGACTGTAGTTGATCCTAGGAGGTATGATGTCAGGGGAAGAGGCGGAGTCTCGTCACACAGGGGGCGTGGCCTAACGATGTGCGGGAGATTCTACAGAGCAGGAGCAGAGTGTGAAGGTAAGTATGTGGAGGAGAATAGTGACTGTTATTTTTTACTTGGGGGCTTTTTGCAGGGGCTGAAGGGAGAAGGAATCATCTTTGTACTGGAGACTGTATGTTAGAGGGGTCTGAAGAGAGGGTAGTTGGGGTGATATTATTTACATGGGACTGTATGCTGGAGGGGCTGAAGGCAAGAGGGTGATATTATTTTACATAGGGCTGTATGCTGGAGGGGCTAAGGCAGGGAAGTGATGTGTCTTACATGGGACTGTATGCTGGAGGGGCGTTGTATCTTACATGGGACTGTATGCTGGAGGAGCTGAAGGCAGGGGGAGTGATATATTTTACATTGGACTGTATGCTGGAGGGGCTGAAGGCAGGATGAGTGATGCATTTTACATGGGACTGTGCAAGAAGGACTGGAAGGCAGGACTGTGATGTATCTTACATGGGACTGTATGCTGGAGGGGCTGAAGGCAGACGGCAAAGAGAGGGAGTGTGATATTATTTACATAGGACTGTATGTTGGAGGGGCTGAAGGCGGAGAATGATGTATTTTACACGAGACTGTATGCTGGAGGGGCTGAAGGCATGAGAGTGATGTACCTTACTTGGGACTGTATGCTGGTGGGGCTGAAGGCAGGAGAGTGATCTACCTTACATGGGACTGTATGCTTGAGGGGCTGATGGCAGGGAAGTAATGTGTCTTACATGGGACTGTATGCTGGAGGGGCTGAAGGCAGGAGGATGGTTGTATCTTACATGGGACTGTATGCTGGAGGGGCTGAAGGCAGGGGGAAGGTTGTATCTTACATGGGACTGTATGCTGGAGGGGCTGAAGGCAGGGGGAAGGTTGTATCTTACATGGGACTGTATGCTGGAGGGGCTGAAGTGGGGGCAAAATTATTACTATAATACTACAGAGGGGGCCATTATAATATTAATAATAATAATACAGAGGAGGAAATAATAATAATAATATAAAGGGGCCAGTATATATTATAATTATACAGAGGGCATTATTGTTATGGGCACTACGGGGGAGCGGAGGTCTGTTATCTGAGGATGATAGTAAAGTGAGAAATCCCGATAAATTTCTGTGAAACTCTGCAGAGACGAGACGCGGCTGAAAGAAGTTATCATGACGGTCCTATCTCCGAATGAAGATGCTGAGGAAAGTCTACTTCACTGGAGACGTCACTGGATGTAACAGGTATGTGCGGTACTCTTTTTTTTTTTTTTAAACAAATATCTTTCTTTAAATGGGGCCTGGGGCAGGGGACTGGATAAGGATAAGGGTGACAGACACTGGGTATGATTAAGGGGGCAGGGGACTAGATAAGGTGGGTGACACCGTGACAGTCACTGGGTATGATTAAGGGGGGCAGCGGACTGGGTAAGGGTGACACTGGGTGTGATTAAGAAGGGCAGGGGACTGGGTAAAGGTGACCGGGTATGATTAAGGGGGGCCGGGGACTGGCTATGGGTGACACTGGGTATGATTAAGGGGGGCAGGGGACTGGGCAAAGGTGACAGGGTATGATTAAGGGGGGCAGGAGACTGGCTATGGGTGACACTGGGTATGATTGTACTTGTTTGCACTTGCACTTAAATTATCTGTAATTAAAGAAAACTGTTTGTTACAAAGATTGTTTTCCTCTTTGTGTATGTTTAGGTGAACCGGGGAGGGGGGGGCGCCACGAGATTAGCTCGCACAGGGCGCCTGAACACCTAAGGCCGGCCCTGAGTGGGTGAGTGGTGAATTTCACCTGAAAATGGAACAGACAAATTAGTGAATGTTTTTTACCTGTCTACTATGTATAGCAGTGGTATGTCACACCCAAAAATTGGTGAATTTCACCTGAAAATGTAAAAGACAAATTAGTGATTTTTTTTTACCTGTCTACTAGGTATAGGAGTGGTATATCACACCAAAAAATTGGTGAATATCCAGGGCCGTCTTTGCCACAGGGCAAAAGGGGCAGCTGCCCCGGACCCAGTTGCTCCTGGGGGCCCAGGGGAGCTCCGTTTCCCGAGTCCCGACTCGTGACTAGTCTCCCATTGATTCACTGACTCTGACTGTCTATGCAGCAGCGCAGCAGTCTTCACTAGAACAACTTGAACTTACAGCGAAGCACTTTGGCGCCCGTCACGTGGTAAAAGGGGGTGTGTCGTGTGTGACTCACCGCAGCCTGGTGAGTGGCGCCACGGCGGAGCAGCCAGCAGCAGGGACTAAGTCCCCGCCTCCGGTCCGGAGCTAAAGGGATTGGGTGGCGGTGGTGAGTCACAGCCTCACGTGACCAGACAAGAACCAGACCAGTCTCATGTCACCTGACCTGACCTACCTAATAGTACCTTAAGTTACAGTCAGCCAGCCAGACCTGCCACTGCCGCGCCAGGAGGGGAGGACAGGACTGAGGAGGTAAGGTAAGCAAAAAGCAGTGGCACGCTGCGCGTATATATTGACTTTATTTTATATTAGAAGAAACCGGTCAGGTCACCGAATCTGATTTAATAATTAACCCCAGATCCGGCCATTCATAAATTAGTGGGGGATTATTATAGAGAGCCCCAGGAGGCATAAGGGGTTGGGTTCTTCTCTCTGTCTGACTCTGCTGCTGAACTGTGGCCTGGCGCCACCACCTGCCACATTTACTAATCTTTGTTCAGGCGGGGCCTGGGGGGCCCTTATGGTGTGGTGTGGACTGGTCATTTTCACTAAGGAATATAGTTTAACCATTTATGTGCAAAAGAGAAAATAAGAAGTCAGCTCCAATCAGATATCTGCACATAGACAAAGACTCTTGGTCTATGTGCGGATATCTGATTGGAGCTGACTTAGTGACCTCTTTTTTTCTCTTTTGCACATAAACGGTTAAACTATATTCCTTAGAAAAAATGACAAGTCCACTCCATGAGGGCCCCCCTGATCAAATATTAGTAAATGTGGCCGGCCGGCCCCAGTTTAGCAGACAGAGAGAACCCAACCCCTTTGTCTCCCGTCTCTATAATAGTCCCCCACTAATGGGGTTATTTAAATTACTGGTGGATTATTAGAGAGACGGGAGACAAAGGAGTTGGGTTCTCTCTGTCTACTGAACTGTGGCCTGGGGCCACCACCTGCCACATTTACTAATCTTTGTTCAGGGGGGGCCTGGGGGGCCCTCGTGGTGTGGACTGGACTGGTCATTTTCACTAAGGAATATAGTTTAACCATTTATGTGCAAAAGAGAAAATAAGAAGTCAGCTCCAATCAGATATCTGCACATAGACCAAGAGTCTGGGTCTATGCAGATATCTGATTGGAGCTGACTTAGTGACCTCTTTTTTTCTCTTTTGCACATAAACGGTTAAACTATATTCCTTAGAAAAAATGACAAGTCCACACCATGAGGGCCCCCCTGAGCAAAGGGTGACATCAGCCATCCATAGCAACGCCACTGCCTCTATCTGTAAGTCGCTGGAGTGCACGGCAGGCTCGCTTTTCTGAAGCAAGTGGAACTGTGAACTGTCTGAACTCTGAATGGCTGTACAGTCAGTAGTGGCATGTGACACATGTGGCAATAATAATGTGTCTGCTGGCCTGCAGCCTGGTAAAAACCTGTGTCATGTCATGTGTGATGTGCATCCCAATTATGCCATACATACATGTACAGATACTGGTCCTGTACTCCTGTGAGGCTGCAAGGCAGGAGTGTGGACCACTCCTGAGACTGCATGTGCTTAGGCCTCATGCACACGACCGTTGTTTGGGTCCGCATCCCTAGCATGCAATCACGCCCTCCACCACAACACACACCAAAAAATAATATTCCACACACCTCGTAGAGAAGTAAACTTTAATAATGTAAACAAGAACTGGTTCCCAAATAAGGCTCCTTTCACATCACCGTTTCTCCTTTCCGTTCTCCGACTCTGTTTAGGAGCAGGAGAACGGAAAGGACGGATTCTGCAGATAACAGACCTAACTTAGCGTAACGGAGCCTAAAGACCCCATAGACTATAATGGGATCCGTTCAGTGTCCGCTCAGAACATGATTTTTGAGCAGAGACGAAAGTTGTGCATGCAGGACTTTCGTCTCCGCTCAAAAATCATGTTCTGATCAGACACCTAACAGACCCCATTATAGTCTATGGTGTCTTTAGGCTCTGTTACGCTCAGTTAGGTCTCAGTTATCTGCAGAATCCGTCCTTTCCATTCTCCTGCTCCTCAACGGAGCCGGAAAACGGAAAGGAGAAACAGTGATGTAAAAGGAGCCTTATTTGGGAACCAGTTCTTGTTTACATTATTAAAGTTTACTACTCGACGAGGTGTGTGGAATATTTTCTTTTGTGTGTGTTGTGGTGTGGGGAGATCGCGGCTGGCCCCGTCAATCAACACGACGAGGGGGTGTTTTTTTGCGGCGGCTACCAGCAAGTAGACGCCCTACTTGCTGGTAGAGACCTAATTTACATATTATAAAAGTTAGTTTTTACAAGAAACTGCTGAAGGAAAGTAAGTAACACCATTATATTTTCATATATCGCAGTATAAGGAATTTAACTAGCCCCCCAAAAAATATAACTTTAGTGGGGTGACAGAAGCCCTTTAACCACTTCAACCCCGCTAGCTGAAGACACCCCAAGGTATTCCGTGATGGGCACAGCGAGTTCCTAGAATTTTTTTTTTTTTGTCACAAGTTAGCGGAAAATGATGATTTTTTTTTTCTTTTTTCCTTACAAAGTCTCATATTCCACTAACTTGCGACAAAAAATAAAAAATTCTAGGAACTTGCCATGCCCCTCATGGAATACCTTGGGGTGTCTTCTTTCCAAAATGGGGTCACTTGTGGCGTAGTTATACTGCCCTGGCAATTTAGGGGCCCAAATGTGTGAGAAGTACTTTGCAATCAAAATGTGTAAAAAATGGCCTGCGAAATTCGAAAGGTGCACTTTGGAATATGTGCCCCTTTGCCCACCTTGGCTGTAAAAAAGTGTCACACATCTGGTATCGCCGTACTCAGGAGAAGTGGGGAATGTGTTTTGGGGTGTCATTTTACATATACCCATGCTGGGTGAGAGAAATATCTTGGCAAAAGACAACTTCTCCCATTTTTGTATACAAAGTTGGCATTTGACCAAGATATTTATCTCACCCAGCATGGGTATATTTAAAATGACACCCCAAAACACATTCCCCAGCTTCTCATGAGTACGGCGATACCACATGTGTGACACTTTTTTGCAGCCTAGATGCGCAAAGGTGCCCAAATTCCTTTTAGGAGGACATTTTTAGACATTTGGATCCCAGACTTCTTCTCACACTTTAGGACCCCTAAAAAGCCAGGGCAGTATAAATACCCCACATGTGACCCCACTTTGGAAAGAAGACACCCCAAGGTATTCAATGAGGGGCCTGGCAAGTTCATAGAAATTTTTTTTTTTGGCATAAGTTAGCGGAAATTGATTTTTATTTTTATTTTTCTCACAAAGTCTCACTTTCCGCTAACGTAGGACAAAATTTAAATCTTTCATGGACTCAATATGCCCCTCAGCGAATACCTTGGGGTGTCTTCTTTCCAAAATGGGGTCAGTTGTGGGATGTTTGTACTGCCCTGGCATTTGAGGGTCTCCGCAATCATTACATGTAAGGCCAGCATTAGGAGTTTCTGCTATTCTCCTTATATTGAGCATACAGGTAATGAGATTTTTTTTTTCCGTTCAGCCTCTGGGCTGAAAGAAAAAAATCAACGACACAGATTTCTTCATTCGCATCGATTAATGTGGATGAAAAAATCTCTGCCAAAAAAAAAAAAAAGGAGGGGAAAGGCGTCTGCCAGGACATAGGAGCTCCGCCCAACATCCATACCCACTTAGCTCGTATGCCTTGGCAAACCAGATTTCTCCATTCACATCAATCGATGTGGATGAATAAATCATTGCCGGGATTTTTTTTTTATATACAAAGTGTTTGCCAAAGCATAGGAACGCCGCCTCCTCCTCAGCTCGTATGCCTTGGCAAACGTATCTTTTACTGCAGAGTAGAAATCTCGTCTTGCAGCGCCGCATACACCGACTTGCGTGTAATCTGACAGCAGCGCAATGCTTCTGTCAGAATGCACATCAGTGCTGCAGCTAGTCGATCGGTTGGTCCACCTGGAAGGTAAAAAAAAAAAAAAAAGAAAAAACCAGACCGCAACGCAATATTAACATTTTATTAACTTTGGAAAAGAACATATAAACTTTAACTTTTTGAACTAAACATTAACCTTTTTGCTTACTGGTGTTTTTTTACCAAACTTACTAAAGTTTTTTTACCTTTATAGAACAAACCTCTCCTTCCCCATGGGTCAATGTGCAAAGCGCAAAGCGCCCAAAGATGTGGCGAAGTGCGTTATGCACTTTGTCCCAGGTGAAAGGAGAGGTTTGCAGCAGCTGTGAGTGAATGGGCCCTAATAGCCCTGTGTGCCTGTCCTGGTGAGATGATCCCTATGCTAGGTGTACCTGTGGGTGGTACTTCCGGAAACACTCTCCAAAGCATAGGGAAGGGTGGTCAGGACAGTCAGGACAGAAATAGCGGGTGTCACGCCTTATTCCACTCCTGCTACAGACACGACATCTTTTTCGGGGTGACGGTTGGGTTGAGGTACCAGGAACGACATTGGGGAAATGCCGCTCGTGTAGACGGCTAACTACACTGGTAGATGGGGCCACGGAACCTCCTGGGTACAGGAGGTTCTCGATGATCTCTTCCTGAAATTTGAGGAAGGATCCAGTTCTCCCAGCCTTACTGTAGAGAACAAAACAATTATACAGAGCCAATTGAATTAAATATACAGACACCTTCTTATACCAGCGTCTGGTTCTGCGGGAAACTAAATACGGATACAACATCTGGTCATTGAAGTCCACCCCTCCCATGTGAAGGTTATAGTCGTGGACTGAGAGGGGCTTTTCAATGACACGGGTTGCTCGCTCAATTTGTATTGTCGTGTCTGCGTGAATGGAGGAGAGCATGTAAACGTCACGCTTGTCTCTCCATTTCACCGCGAGCAGTTCTTCGTTACACAATGCGGCCCTCTGCCCCCTTGCAAGACGGGTGGTAACGAGCCGTTGGGGGAAGCCCGCGCGACTAGTTCGCGCGGTGCCACAGGCGCCAATCCGTTCTAGAAACAAATGCCTAAAGAGGGCCACACTTGTGTAGAAATTGTCCACATAATGATGGTACCCCTTGCCGAATAAGGGTGACACCAAGTCCCATACTGTCTTCCCACTGCTCCCCAGGTAGTCAGGGCAACCGACCGGCTCCAGGGTCTGATCTTTTCCCTCATAGATCCGAAATTTGTGGGTATAGCCTGTGGCCCTTTCACAGAGCTTATACAATTTGACCCCATACCGGGCGCGCTTGCTTGGGATGTATTGTTTGAAGCCAAGGCGCCCGGTAAAATGCATTAGGGACTCGTCTACGCAGATGTTTTGCTCTGGGGTATACAAATCTGCAAATTTCTAGTTGAAATGGTCTATGAGGGGCCGAATTTTGTGGAGCCGGTCAAAAGCAGGATGGCCTCTGGGACGGGAGGCGGTGTTGTCACTAAAGTGCAGGAAACGCAGGATGGCCTCAAAACGTGCCCTGGACATAGCAGCAGAGAACATGGGCATGTGATGAATTGGGTTCGTGGACCAATATGACCGCAATTCATGCTTTTTAGTTAGACCCATGTTGAGGAGAAGGCGCAGAAAAGTTTTAATTTTGGAAACTTGGACTGGTTTCCACCGGAAAGGCTGGGCATAATAGCTTCCCGGGTTGGCGGTTATAAATTGTGTGGCATACCTGTTTGTTTCGGCCACAACTATGTCTAAGAGCTCCGCAGTCAAGAACAGCTCAAAAAATCCCAGGGCCGAACCGATCTGAGCTGTCTCAACCCGAACTCCAGACTGGGCAGTGAAAGGGGGAACTACAGGTGCGGCTGATGTTGGGGACTGCCAATCAGGGTTTGCCAGCACCTCTGGGATTCTAGGGGCTCTACGGGCCCGTCTTTGCGGTGGCTGCGACGGGGTCACTACTGCTCGTGCCACCGTACCAGCTTCAACTGCCCTTCTGGTGCTCGCCACTTCACCAGGTTGTACGGCAGTGCTGGTACTAGGTCCAGGGAGGGCTGCGCTGCTGGTGTATGCCTCACCACGTAATCCGACAGCGCCAGCCCCACTCTGCTGCTCTTGAAGCGGATCCTGCGCAACCTGTGGTCTAGCAACACGGGGCCGGGTACGCCTGGTGCTATCAGGGACCTCAGCCTCCTCGTCCGAACTTTGGGTCAGAGAGCCACTGCTTTCTACAGGTTCGTATTCTGACCCGCTAGATTCATCAGATGAGGGTTCCCATTCCTCATCCGACTGGGTCAGAAGCCTGTAGGCCTCTTCAGAAGAATACCCCCTGTTTGACATTTGGGCAACTAAATTTAGGGGTATTCCCTGAGACTACCCAAGAAAAAAAGCAAGCCTGTCTTACAAAGGGGAGGCTAGCGAAGTACCGGAGGCCGCTGCGGTTGATAAAAAATATCAAAACTGATTTTTTTATCGCCGCAGCGCGTGTAAAGTGAATGTGCAGTGATAAAAAAAAAAAAAATTTTTGTCACTGCGGTGGGGCGGGTGTGGGCGAACGCACGTGTGGGCGACCGATCAGGCCTGATCGGGCAAACACTGCGTTTTGGGTGGAGGGCGAACTAAAGTGACACTAATACTATTATAGAGCTGACCGTGATCAGTTTTGATCACTTCCAGATACTATAAAAGTACAAATGCTGATTAGCGACACGCTAATCAGCGAATCAGTGACTGCGGTGCGGTGGGCTGGGCGCTAACTGATCCCTAAACTACCTAACCAAGGGGCCTAAACTATACCTAAAACCTAACGGTCAATACCAGTGAAAAAAAAAAGTGACAGTTTGCACTGATCACTTTTTTCCTTTCACTGGTGATTGACAGGGGCGATCAAAGGGGTGATCAAAGGGTTAATTGGGGTGCAGGGGGTGATCTGGGGCTAAGTGTGTACTGTTGGTGCTACTCACTGTGAAGCCTGCTCCTCTGCTGAGACCAACCGACGAAAAGGACCAGCAGAGGAGCAGGGCAGCCATATCACCGAAAGAAAAGACGTCATCGGCGCAGACGCACTGAGGGAGTGCTGAGGAGGCAAGCCTCCTTATCTCAGAGCGCCTGCGCCGAATCAACACAGGCGCGCGATTTTTGAAATGCTGACAGGGCCGGCCGGAGGAGGAGATTGCGGCTGGCCCTGTCAATCAACAAGAGGAGGGGGCGGTTTTCTGCGGCTACTACCAGCAAGTAGACACCCTACTTGCTGGTAGAAAGGTGATTAGCATATCATAAAAGTAAGTTTTTTGCAAAATCTACTGAACGAAAATTATTAATAACATAAGGTATAGCAATATCGCAGGATAGGGATTATAAGTACACCAAAAAAAATATCTGTTTAGTGGGGTGACAGAAGCCCTTTATTCAGGAATTGATAATGATGAACTATCCTCAGGTGGGGGTCCCAGGAGTCGAACACTATTGATGACCTATCCAGAGGATGCAACTCAGGATGAGTACAGGATAAGTAATATAATGTACTGTATGTGCACAGTGATGTCACCAGCAGAATAGTGAGTGCAGCTCTGGAATATAATACAGGGTGTAACTGGGGATCAGTACAAGAAGTCATTTATAAAATGTACAACATTATTCAGCTTTGTCCATAGATTATATCCATATAAGGCCTCATGCACACGACCGTTGTGTGCATCCGTGGCCGTTGTGCCGTTTTCCGTTTTTTTTCACGGACCCATTGACTTTCAATGGGTCCGTGGAAAAATCGGAAAATGCACCGTTTGGCAGCCGCATCCGTGAGCCGTGTTTCCTGGCCGTGAAAAAAATATGACCTGTCCTATTTTTTTCACGGCCAACGGTTCACGGGCCCATTCAAGTCAATGGGTCCGTGAAAGAACACGGATGCACACAAGATTGGCATCCGTGTCCGTGATCCGTGGCCGTAGGTTTTAGTTTCATACAGACGGATCCGAAGATCCGTCTGCATAAAAGCTTTTTCAGAGCTGAGTTTTCACTTCGTGAAAACTCAGATCCGACAGTATATTCTAACACAGAGGCGTTCCCATGGTGATGGGACGCTTCTAGTTAGAATACACTACAAACTGTGTACAAGACTGCCCCCTGCTGCCTGGCAGCACCCGATCTCTTACAGGGGGATATGATAGTACAATTAACCCCATCAGGTGCGGCACCTGAAGGGGTTAATTGTACTATCATATCCCCCTGTAAGAGATCAGGGCTGCCAGGCAGCAGGGGGCAGACCCCCCCCCTCCCCAGTTTGAATATCATTGTGCGGCCCCCCCCCTCCCCTGTTGTTAACTCGTTGGTGGCCAGTGTGCGCACCCCCCTCCCTCCCTCCCTCTATTGTTTTAATACATTGGGGCCAGTGTGCGCGCGCCCCCCCCCCAACCCCCCCCTCCCTCCCTCTATTGTTTTAATACATTGGGGCCAGTGTGCGCACCCCCCCCCAACCCCCCCCCCTCCCTCCCTCTATTGTAATAATAGCATTGGGGCCAGTGTGCGCACCCCCCCAACCCCCCCCCCCCCCGATCATCGGTGGCAGCGGAGTAGAAGATTCATACTTACCTGGCTGCTGGCTGCTGCGATGTCTGCGTCCGGCCGGGAGCTCCTCCTACTGGTAAGTGACAGCAATGCGCCGCACAGACCTGTCACTTACCAGTAGGAGGAGCTCCCGGCCGGACACAGAGATCGCAGCAGCCAGCAGCCAGGTAAGTATGAATCTTCTACTCCGCTGCCACCGATGATCGGGGGGGGCACACTGGCCCCAATGCTATTATTACAATAGAGGGAGGGAGGGGGGGGTTGGGGGAGCGCGCACACTGGCCCCAATGCTATTATTACAATAGAGGGAGGGAGGGGGGGGGGTTGGGGGGGCGCGCACACTGGCCCCAATGCTATTATTACAATAGAGGGAGGGAGGGGGGTGCGCACACTGGCCACCAACGAGTTAACAACAGGGGAGGGGGGGCCCACTGGCCACCAATGAGTTAAAAACAGGGGGGGGGGGGGTCTGCCCCCTGCTGCCTGGCAGCACCTGCCAGGCAGCAGGGGACAGTCATGTACACAGTTTTTTTGTATATTCTAACCTCAAGCGTCTCCATCACCATGGGAACGCCTCTGTGTTAGAATATACTGTCGGAAATGAGTTTCACGATGTAGCTCATATCCGACAGTATATTCTAACATAGAGGCGTTCCCATGGTGATGGGGACGCTACAAGTTAAAATATACCATCGGATTGGAGAAAACTCCAATCCGATGGTATAACAGAACTCCAGACTTTACATTGAAAGTCAATGGGGACGGATCAGTTTGAAATGGCACCATATTGTGTCAACATCAAACGGATCCGTCCCCATTGACTTGCATTGTAATTCAGGACGGATCCGTTTGGCTCCGCACGGCCAGGCGGACACCAAAATGACTTTTTTTTCATGTCCGTGGATCCTCCAAAAATCAAGGAAGACCCACGGACGGAAAAACGGTCACGGATCACGGACCAACGGAACCCCGTTTTGCGGACCGTGAAAAAAAACGTCCGTGTGCATGAGGCCTAAGAATTGTGAAACTGATCTCCACTGAAGCTTTTCCATACCTTGTTGTTGATAATCATGTTCCCTCTAGTACCTGAAGAAGATTCACTTTGGGGAACTCCTGACAAAACCACCAGAAGAACCTAAAAAGAGATAAATGTGCAACAATGAGCCATACATACGGTATGCTAGATGCAAACATTTATGAACACTGGTCTGGTTTAAACCCTGAGGCTTTTCCAACTATTGCAAAAAAATACAACTTCCAATATTCTTGACAACAGTAGTATAGCAACAAGTGTCAAGTCGAAGCTTGTCAATGTCTGCTTTAGACAAGAGTTTTTAGCTGCAGCTCTGCGAACGTCCACAGATAACACCTTGGATGTGCTGCAAACTGCAAACTCAGCACTCCTACAACACATAAAGCCTGCTGGATCATTATCCGGTACATAAAAGGCCTCTTTCATCCGACCTTGTTCTGCGGATCGTTTTTCACGGATCCATTGTTCCGTTTTTTGTTTCCGTTGTGTTTCCGTTTCTGTTCATTTTTTTCCGTTCTGTTTTTCAGTATAGCATATACAGTATAAAGTAATTAGGCTGGGCATAACATTTTCAATAGATGGTTCCACAAAAACGGATATGGAAGACATACGAATGCATTTTTCCGTATGTGTTCAGGTTTTTTTTTGCGGACCTATTTACTTGAACGGAGCCACGGAATGTAATTTGCGGGCAATAATAGGACATGTTCTATCTTTCAACGGAACGGAAAAATGGAAATACGGAAAACGAATGCATACGGAGTACATTTCTTTTTTTTTTTGCAGTCCCATTGAAATGAATAGTTCCGAATACGGACCATATAGGAAACGCAAAAAACGGCAAAAAAAAAACTGTTGTGTGAAAGAGGCCTAATGCAGGATATTTTTGGGATGATTGGACAGACTTTTTATCATGTTACTTAAATAACTTTCACTTTGCCTTCTCACCATTTCTGTTGGGCATTTTACTATAACTGACTATTAATGTTAGGGGGTCAGACCTTACAGATAGAGGGGGACATTTATCCAATTAGATATGTCAGTTTTGTGGCTTTAAAAAAGTCGCTAGTTATGGAGATTGCACCATTGTCGGCAACATTTTTTGCGACATTCTGTGTTCCTTGCCACTTTTCAAAGTGGTCTATGTTTAAGAGCTAAAAGACCTTTCACCGGTCCTGACATTATCCTACAACCAGCTGGCTGTGTAGGGCATACTGAAGTCATGTTACAGCACTTACTGTTTTCTGTGCTCTGCTCTCTTCTGGTTATCCGCCTGGTATGTACAATCCATGCCATCAGTACAGGGAGGAGGGGACGGCCGGGTTTCTCAATGGGCATCTCCTTCTCCTTGGCTGTGACTCTCTCCACTGCGATTGGACAGCTCACAGCCAGGGAGAAGGAGACACCCATTGAGAAACAGGGCCGTCTCCTCCTCCCTGTACTGATGGTATGAATTTACATACCAGACGGAGGCACAGCGGGGGAATGGAGCAGCACATAGAAAACATAGTAAGTGCTGTGACATGACTTCAGTATGCCCTATACAGCCAGCTGGTTGTAGGATAATGTCAGGAACGGTGAAAGGTCTTCTTTAAGGAATCAGACAGACACAGTTGTAGCTTAACCCCTTCCTAGCCACCGGGTGCCTGCTGTCTTACACTGCTAACACCCGGAGACAGAGTCCGTGACCAGTGATAAAACCGATGACAGGCAATATAGTTCTATCATGTACAATGTCAATTGTGTGTTTCTCACCGCTCCTAGTTCAGCTCACCTACAATTTATATCTCACCTCGGATATGTAACTTCTCCAGAGAGGAGCAATATGCCATTGCAGGCTGCCTGCAACATTTCTCACCATTATTCTGCTAGTTCCTGGTCCTGTGCTCAAAGGGCTCAAATATTTTATTCTCCTAAGGGTCCATTGACACGTCCGTAAGTGTTTTGCAGATCTTCCTCTAAACCAGGTGATCCACGGTCTTTCTCCCAGAAGCCTAAAAGCACTAAGTCAATGTGTTTAACCCTGACCTATCTATTCATTGCTATTAGATACACAAGTACACATAGGGATCTAAAACACCAGAACTAAATGTAAAAAATATATACCAAAATGTATATAAATAAAGTCTAAATAAACCAGTTCCAGCAAACTATACTTTGCTAAAACCATACTGCCTTCTGGATTCATTTCATCACCCATATGAGCAATCTAGGTGAGATATAAACCCCCTCCAGTACTTTACCAAAAACATTGTTACACACAATAAATCAAAAATTTCACTTTAGCAATATAATATTATAATAGTCAAATATTTGTAGTAACCCTATTCTGGGATGCTGCACTTTTATCCATCTTGTAGGCCTTAGGCTGGTTTAGGCCTGCGGCCTATGTGGCAGCAGGCACATGCTGATGTCAATGGCTTGGGACAGGTGTGGGATGCAGTGACATCACTGCACTGCCTGTGCTGGGTTGCGGTTGCAGAGAAAGGATACGCAACTTGTTGTGGGGACCAGGGTAGGTGAGTACAAGTTTTCGTTTTTTCTCAGGGATACAAAAGGGGCACAGTTAGTGGTGGAAATTCTACTAAGTAGGGCACATACAAAAGTGCCTCCTAAAATAAACTCAAACCTCATCTACTGATGTTTTTAAATAGGGCCACAGAAAAATAGAATCCAAAATAATATTATAGAAAAAAAACATTGCAATGGTTATTCCTGTTCCACTGTATAATAAACCATATGTGTCCAGAATCTTTGTCTCATCAATAAACCATTGTAACCTACAGGAGACCTAAAGACTTCATTGGCGCCATGAATTGAAGTTACTCTTTTGGTCTTGAAGTGGTTAATGTTGTCTTTGTTCATTTACAGTACAGTGTATTTTGGCAGTGACCTTGAACACAATAAGCCCTGGGCTGTATTCTGGGACCAGCGTAACAAGAATCAACAGAGCTTTACAACAGCCCTGGGTAAGAACTTAAACACTCTAGTCACTTCCAAACAGCACTCAGCAAGAAGGCACTTTGCTATATAGCAAGTGTCCACCTCCAGTGGTGCAATCTGTGGTCAAGCTGGAGTTAAGCACAAGATTTATTGGCCCATAAATATAATACAAGAGAGATAAACTGTAAATAAAATTGAATTCCCATTGTTTACATCACGTTCCATGGTGTGTACGGTTAACAGTAGGAGAAGGGGCTGAGCTTCCAGAGACTTGACAGAAGATCCAGTTAAGTTGCATTTTTTAACTGTTCTTGAAGGTGTGTTGAGGTACTGTAATTAGGATACCTGTTGAGCTTGAGACATGTCAGTGGATTCAAAGCTTCACAATCACAAAGTTTTGACTTTCAAAAAAAACATGAAGTTCGCACAATGCTATATGACAAAGTGAAAAAAGAGAAATTTCCCATGAGAGGCAATGTATGCTTGATCATAGTGATGGATTTGCAAACCCCAAATTTTAACAAGTCCAGTTTCATCTGTTATTTTAACCTCTAAAGCCAAACCTTTAGATGGCTGTTGGCTGAAGCCTCATTTGACCAGCAGTTGCTTCCTCCAATTCCTCCATAAACAGGCGCACTGGCCCAGATTTACGAATCCTATAGCGGGCGTGAACTTAAGATAGGTTGTCTAGACAGGGACAGATGGCAATAACAAGTAGGTCCAAAAGTGAGCCGGAATTTAACTGTATGAATTACAAGTTTTACTAAATCTTTTCCCACAAAGCTATCACTCTGCTCAGCAAATCCTGCTCTATAACATGCTACCTGCAGATTATTTTACATTTTCTTGGTGACAGGTTGTCTTTAACAATCGATTTGCGTCAGTTTTCACTCGCTCTTGCCACTTTAAAAAATTGGGTCAGGCTTAGCAGAAGAAGGTGAAGTCACTCTTGGTCAGCAAAATGTACTATACTTTACACCAGGATGTAAAGTATACTGTATACAGTGCAAATCTATACTATAGCTTTGATATTCTGGTGCACAGACTAACAAAAATTAAACCAAATTTATTAAGACGCGCGCACCTCTTAATGAATGTGGTTCTCATTCCAGCACACAATTAAGATTGGCATATGAAACACTAGTCTAAGTAAACCTTTCCCTGAGCTGGTATAGATTTGTGCTATAATTTGCTCCAATTTCTAATCTAAATTTCTCCAATCTAAAGATCCACATGAGGCCCCTCCCCTTGCACTAAACCCAACTGCTTTCTATGGAACAGTTACAGAGGAAAACTGCAGCTGCATCCCCCTCCTCCCGCCTACAGTTTACTGGTTTACTAGCAGATAGACATTTGTAAAGATGCTGCAGGTGTATAAATAGGAAATACAGACTGCTGGATGGTGAGGGAGATGACACTACCCCTAATTAGATATATTACAAAATTATATATATTTATATGTTCAGGGTTATTAAGAAGATATGGTATAGACCCCAAACTTAGAAACAGATCTTTGAAAGGATATCAGTTCTGACCGAGCATTGTTTGATACAGTACAGTGTAATATATGCTGCAAAACAATACAGACTTACTGTTCTTAACCCATCAGCCCCAGGCTGCACCTACAGTGACACAGAAAATCATCTATGAAGCATATAATGCCTGTAATGAGCTTCAATGTCAGCATGGATTATTGGAAGGGAAGACAACAGCCAAACTGAAGTTGTGTAATATGCAATTGGGATAAATATTTCATCGTTACATCTGCTTGTTAATCTGCACAGAATGAGCCGTACTGCGTGTGCTTTGTGTACAGTCCCTTTAAAGAGAGAATATAAGCAGTAAAATAAACAGACACGTGCTAATTTGTGCAAATATCTGCAAATCACTGCCTCTGCTAACTCTGATCTCTCTGCCAAACAAATGAAACGGTATCGTTCATAGACTCTGATAAACCACTGCTCTTCCTGGCTGAACTGAGTAGATAGATAGATAGATTAGATCAGGGGTGCACAACCTTTTCTGGTTGGGGGCCACATTGTCAGACTGAAGAAATCCCAAGGGCCGAAAACAAAAGTTAAAGGGGTATTACCAACTGATTTACTGTATTTATTGCATATTGTACATACAGTGTAAACCATAAATGTCTAGTTACACATCCAGGAATCCCATCTAATGGGAGAATACATGAAAAATGCATGTGAGCAGCCACAAGACATAGACATACATGTCTGTTACCAGATGGTTGAGGGCCGCACAGAAGGATATCGAGGTCCGCATGTGGCCCCCGGGCCGCAGGTTGTGCACCCCTGGATTAGATGATCTATCTATTAGCTCCTTAGTACCAGAAATGTTTATTCAGTTCACTATTAATGGCTGTGTGGTGAATTCAGTACAAATCAGTTAACATTTGCTTCTTCACAATTAATAAACATCCTCCTTTAGGGTTGTTTCACGAAGTATATTCAAAATTTTTCAAAACGGCACCTGAATCTGAATAATTTTGTAATTGCATGTAATAAAAATTTTGTATAGACCGTGAGTAGAGATGAGCAAATAGAAGTTGACGAAGTGGAATTCGATACGAATTTCAGGAAAAATTTTATAGGCACTGAACCTGAATTTCCACTTAGTGGTAACAAATCAAATTTTTTCCTAAAATGGCTGCTGCACGTGTTAGGACATGGAGCAAAGAACTCTGGGAACGAGGGATCACCCACAATGCCATGCATGCAGCCAATCAGCAGCCAGCCAGCCCTGTGATGTCACAGCCTATAAATAGCCTCAGCCATCTTGAATTCAGCCATTTTCCAGTGTACTTAGTGCAGGGAGAGATGTTTGCAGGACTAGAGACAGTGCTAGGAAAGACTTCATTGTGCTGAAAAAACTATTTACAAGTTCAGGGAAAGATTATTCAAGGTGTAAGGAAAGGATAGGGAGGCATCATCTACACTATAAAAGGAGAACAGGGTGCAATAGGAGTGTGTGCAGCACGCCAGACCTGCAGGGTATAGCGATAGTGAGGTCACGGTATGGGCAATTGAGGGCTACTCACTTTTCTGAGGAGAACCCTGGGCAGGCATGTGACAGTGAAGGAGAGGTAGACACTAGTTCCTCTGGGGCACACTCTGGATGTAGGGACCTGGCCTGATGGTGTGTGAGGTGCCCTGGATGTTGCAGGTGTTTTGAGTGCCTGAGGTAAGGTCCCTTTAAGAATCGTGACGCCAGTGCCTGTAACGGTGGCACACCGGTTTGCAGGAGGATTAATGGAGTACACAGATGGTAAACCAAACGTTGCTTTACTTCAGAAAACAGTCCAACTTTATACAAGCAATTGCAGTAGTATATAATGCAGTCCTTTACAGTACATATGCACAGCAGGTTTACTTGATAGCACAGCAGGTTTAAATCTTGCAAGATACTTGGAGGGTAAACAGTTAATGCTTGGCAGTACAATGCTGCTCTATCCCCTCAGCTATTCTAGCTGGCTGGATCCCAAGGCCCGGATGCCTAATTGCTGGCTTGAATCCTTGGTATAAAATCCTTCCTCCAGTATTGGCACTTGCTTTAAATATTACAGTACCTCTGCCTCTCAGCTTACTTCTCTGCTGGATTGGAAAGGTGGCTGCAGGTTTCTCCCAGGAGGTCCGCTCCTACTACTGGGGTGTCTCATCTGTATTTGCTGGATTACTGGTCTCCAGGCAGGCTGTACTCCTTCTAGCCTCCTGGTGCAACTAGAAACCAGGACTATCTAGCTGCATGTCAGGAGGAGGCCCTCAGCATATCTTGGGCTGGTGCCTTCTCACTTCTGTCTCCACAGACTCCTGACTATGACCTAACCCCTCCCTGTCTGGGCCTGGACATTTATACTAGGGGCTTTCTATCTCCCTCTAGTGTCTGGGATGTCTAATTACACCCAACTAGGCCTGCTAAGCATTAACAGGGGAAACATACCAATGTAAAAACACACAGAGAATTACATTAAATGCATAGATCAATATAACATCACTGTCCCTTGTGAGTAGAAGTAACACGTTACCCAATTGACCCTTGTGTAGTGCCCACTCCTACCTAGTGGGACACTACAAGTGTACAGCCTGGGTAATAGGAGCGATTCTATTACACCTTGCTGCACTAATTGGGGATCCAAATTGGTGTTATACTGCTGCTTTTAGGTTGTTTGCACTATATGATGCATCACTAATTCCAGCAAACCTTTTTTCTGATTGGGGTGCAAGTTCTGTGTGAAACTGCCGTTTACGGGGTGTATTAATAGGAAAGATACGTGCATACCTCTCAAATGTATGCATACTAATGCCAGAAGCCTGACTAATAAAACTGGTGAACTGGAATTAGTGATGTGTGAGGAGAACTATGACATAGTGGGAATAACTGAGACATGGCTGGATGATAGCTATGACTGGGCAGTTAATGTACAGGGTTACAGCCTGTTTAGAAAGGATCGTCAAAACCGGAGAGGGGGAGGGGTCTGCCTTTATGTAAAGTCCTGTCTAAAGCCCACACTCCGGGAAGATATAAGTGAGGGACATGAACATGTGGAGTCACTGTGGGTAGAGATACATGGCGCTAAAAACAATAATAAATTACTAATAGGAGTTTACTATAAACCACCTAATATACCAGAGTCCACAGAAAATCTACTACTAAACGAGATAGACGAGGCGGCAAATCATAATGAGGTGGTTATTATGAGGGACTTCAACTACCCAGATATAGACTGGGAAACTGAAACTTGTATATCTCATAAAGGAAACAGGTTCTTGGCAATAACCAAAGACAATTACCTCTCCCAACTGGTTCAGGACCCGACTAGAGGGACGGCCATACTGGACTTAGTGCGCTTCACTCTACCTGAGAGTTATCACCCTTGGTGGCTCTCTCCCCCCCTGTTTTTCTTTTTTTCTGTATTTGCCCTTGATCATCTTTGGCAAATAAGCTATATCTTTTGGCCCATAGAAATTATATTCCCCTGATGAGAGGAGGGGTTCTTTCCTCTACCTCAGAAACGTGCATGTAGGGATCCTTTTAGGGCCATATAGGGACCACAATTCCAGGGTTAGGTTCCGGACGGGGGCCCAATTAGTGGGACACTCCGTGGTTAGATCTTGTGGTTCATTGTAGGGCTGCGAGGGCCAATTAGGGACGTTAAGGAATATCTCCACTTGATCCCTTTTACAGTATACTGATCCTTCAACTGCCGCAACAGACCACCCTGTTTGGCAAGACCGAAGCAAAGAGGTGTCCCAAGTATCTAATCTCTGTACGGTAGGACACCTGGTTTTCTCAAGCGGTGCCGCCGTGCACCTTATGCTGTAGGTGCATCTGTGTATACCGTGTCACACGGATTTCCTTGCACCCATGTCATTTTTGTGTTTTGTTTGTCAGTGTGCATATTGTTTGTGTTGTGAATCACCTGTCGTTGCATTGTACGTCTGCTATTGATGTATGAGATGTTGGCGCATTCATATGCCATCATCCCAACTATCTTGAGGCTCGGGTACTAAAACATATTGCGTTAGTTACCTTCATGCCTTATACCTATATGGTGTCGGCATACATCGAGCATTGCCGTCCGACACCACCAATTGGGTACTAGTGTACAATTACACCTGTTACCTTTGTGTCTGACATCATTTGCATCATTGTGGACACTTTTTTACTGCTTTCAGTAAACGTCCTGCCTGAGTGTGGGACATTGTGAGCGGTTTTTGTTTACCTACTATTTCCAATTTGAGGGATAAATCTCATTTATTTTATAATGCTAAAATAAAAGCTAAGTATTAAGTAATCCAGATCACTAAAATATGACTTCTGGACTTAGTATTAACCAATAGGCCTGACAGAACAACAGACGTGCAGGTTGGGGGACACCTGGGAAATAGTGACCACAAAGTAATAACCTTACAATTATCATTCAAAAGAGCGTTTCTACAGGGAGGAACAAAAATACAAAATTTCAAAAAAGCTAAATTTAGCCAACTAAGAGAGGCCATAGGCCTAACTAAATGGGATAAAGTCCTCACAAATAAAAATACAGCCACAAAATGGGATATCTTTAAAAGCATCCTAAAATCTAATTGTGAGAGGTACATACCGTATGGGAATAAAAGGTTAAGGAACAAAAAGAAACCAATGTCTATAAACAGAATTGTAAAGAAAGCAATAAATGACAAAAAGAAAGCATATAAAACACTAAAACAGGAAGGTAGCACGGAAGCACTGAAAAACTATAAGGAAAAAAATAGAACATGTAAAAAACAAATAAAAGCGGCCAAACTAGAGACCGAGAGATTAATTGCCAAAGAGAGTAAAACTAACCCTAAAACGTTCTTCAATTATATAAATGTTAAAAAGTATAAATCTGAAGGTGTCGGCCCGTTAAAGAGTAATGAGGGGGGAGTCGCAGAGAGCGACGAGGAGAAAGCAAAGCTGTTAAACATTTTTTTCTCCAATGTATTCACTGAGGAAAATAAACTGTCAGATGACATGCCGAATGTTGAAATAAATTCCCCATTAAAAGTGTCCTGCCTGACCCAGGAAGAAGTGCAACAGCGACTTAAAAAGATTAAAATAGACAAATCGGCAGGACCGGATGGCATACACCCCCGTATCCTAAGGGAATTAAGTAATGTCATAGCCAGACCCTTATTTCTAATATTTGCAGATTCTATATTGACAGGGAATGTCCCACAGGATTGGCGCATGGCAAATGTGGTGCCAATATTCAAAAAGGGTCCAAAAACAGAGCCTGGAAACTATAGGCCGGTAAGTTTAACATCTGTTGTGGGTAACAAATAACGCCATATCAGCATGGCTTCGTGAGGGATCGGTCATGTCAAACAAATTTAATCAGTTTCTATGAGGAGGTAAGTTCTAGACTTGACAGCGGCGAATCAATGGATGTCGTGTATCTGGACTTCTCTAAAGCATTTGACACTGTACCACATAAAAGGTTAGTATATAAAATGAGAATGCTCGGACTGGGAGAAAACATCTGTAAGTGGGTAAGTAACTGGCTCAATGATAGAAAACAGAGGGTGGTTATTAATGGTAAATACTCAGATTGGGTCACTGTCACTAGTGGAGTACCTCAGGGGTCAGTATTGGGCCCTATTCTCTTCAATATATTTATTAATGATCTTGTAGAAGGCTTGCATAGTAAAATATCAATTTTCACAGATGACACTAAACTGTGTAAAGTATTTAACACTGATGAGGACAGTATACTACTACAGAGCGATCTGGATAGATTGGAGGCTTGGGCAGATGAGGTTTAACACTGACAAATGTAAAGTTATGCACATGGGAAGGAATAATGCAAGTCACCCGTACTTAATAAATGGTAAAACACTCGGTAACACTGACATGGAAAAAGATCTAGGAATTTTAATAAACAGCAAACTAAGCTGCAAAACCAGTGTCAGGCAGCTGCTGCCAAGGCCAATAAGATAATGGGTTGCATCAAAAGGGGCATAGATGCCCGTGATGGAGAACATAGTCCTACCACTTTACAAATCATTAGTCAGACCACACATGGAGTACTGTGTATAGTTCTGGGCTCCAGTGAACAAAGCAGACATAGCAGAGCTGGAGAGGGTCCAGAGGAGGGCAACTAAAGTAATAACTGGAATGGGGCAACTACAGTACCCTGAAAGATTATCAAAATTAGGGTTATTCACTTTAGAAAAAAGACGACTGAGGGGAGATCTAATTAATATGTATAAATATATCAGGGGTAGTACAGAGATCTCTCCCATCATCTATTCATTCCCAGGACAGTGACTGTGATGAGGGGACATCCTCTGCGTCTGGAGGAAAGAAGGTTTGTACACAAACATAGAAGAGGATTCTTTACGGTAAGAGCAGTGAGACTATGGAACTCTCTGCCTGAGGAGGTGGTGATAGTGAGTACAATAAAGGAATTCAAGAGGGGCCTGGATGTATTTCTGGAGCGTAATAATATTACAGGCTATAGCTACTAGAGAGAGATCGTTGATCCAGGGATTTATTCTGATTGCCTGATTGGAGTCGGGAAGGAATTTTTATTCCCCTAAAGTGAGGAAAATTGGCTTCTACCTGACAGTTTTTTTTTGCCTTCCTCTGGATCAACTTGCAGGATGACAGGCCGAACTGGATGGACAAATGTCTTTTTTCGGCCTTATGTACTATGTTACTATGTTACTATTATTAGGGGGGAAAAAGGGAAAAATATATGTCACAATTGCCGTTCAGTGGTGATGTTACATTGTACTACAGCCATTTACAGTGTATAAGAATAGGATAAATACATACGTCCAGGATAAATACATACGTCCTATTATCTGTTCTGCGTTGATTTCACATTGATTTACATTTTTTGGGGGTGTATTAATAGGGGAAAAAAAATGTCATAAGTGCCATTCAGCGGTGAAGTTATATTGTACTACAGTTATTTACATGGTGTATTAAATGGAAATATACGTATGTCCCATTAGCCGTTCAGCAGTGAATTGTGAAGCTGCCTGCCATATCCGGAAATCCATATGCAAACGGATACCATTTAGTTGCGGATCCGTCTGACAAATGCATTGAAAAACCGGATCCGTCTCTCCAGTGTTTTCTGGAAAAACGGATCCGGTATTCATTTTTTTCACAATTTTAAAGGTCTGCGCATGTGTAGACTGGAAATCCAGATCCGTTAATGCAGTAATTTCCTGAACACTTGGTACTGGATCCGGCATTAATACATTTCTATGGAAATAAATGCCAGATCTGGCATTCCGGCAAGTGTTCCGGAATTTTGGCCGGAGAAAATACTGCAGCATGCTACAATATTTTCTCTGTCCAAATACTGTAAAAGGGACAGAAGGAAAGACATCCTGATGCATACTGAACGGAATGCTTTCCATTCAGAATGCATTAGGACAAAACTGAAGCGTTTGTTTCCGGTATTGAGCCCCTATGACGGAACTCAATAACTGAAAACTTTAACACTAGTGTGAAAGTAGCCTTAATTGCCGTTTAGTGGTGAAGTTACATTGTAGTACAGCCATTTACGTGCTGTATTAATAGGAAATATATGTACGTCCCATTAGCCGTTCTGCAGTGAATTATGATTGTTATATTTCTGTTTTGGGGTTTAGTAATAGGAAAAAAAATATGTCTTAATTGCCATTCTGCTGTGAATTGTGATTGTTATTCTTTTTTTCGGGGGGGGGGGGAGTTTAATAATAAATAAATAAATAGATGTCTTAATTGCCATTCAGCGGTGAAGTTACATTGTATATTTACAGGGTGTATTAAAGGGAAATAAACCTACTTCCTATTATCTGTTCTGCGGTGAATTGTGATTTTTTTTTTTTAGAGGGGGGAGTTTATTAATCAGAAAAAATATATATGTCTTAATTGCCGTTCAGCGGTGAAGTTACATTGTACTACAGCCATTTACGTGGTGTATTAAAAGGAAATATACATACGTCCCATTCCCTGTTCTGGGGTGAATTGTGATTGTTATATTTCTTTTTTTGCGGAGTAGTAATAGGAAAAAGAATACATCTTAATTGCCGTTCTGCGGTGAAGTTACATTGTACTACAGTCATTTACAGGGTGTATTAAAGGGAAATAAACCTACTTCCTATTATCTGTTCTAAATTGTGATCTTTTTTTTGGGGGGGGGGGAGTTTATTAATCAAAAAAAATAATATGTCTTAGTTGCCGTTCAGTGGTGAAGTTACATTGTACTACAGCCATTTACGTGGTGTATTAAAAGGAAATATACACACGTCCCATTAGCCGTTCTGCGGTGAACTGTGATTGTTTTATTTCTTTTTTGCGTTGTAGTAATAGGAAAAAGAATATGTCTTAATTGCCGTTCTGCGGTGAAATTACATTGTAATTTGCAGCCATTTGCGTGGTGTATTGAAGGGAAATAAACCTACTTCCTATTATCTGTTATGCAGTGAATTGTGATTTTTTTTTTGGGGGGGGGGGGATTTATTAATCAGAAAAATATATATGCCTTAATTGCCGTTCAGCAGTAAAGTTACATTTTACTACAGCCCTTTACATGGTGTATTAAAAGGAAATATAAATACGTCCCATTAGCAGTTCTGCAGTGAATTCTGATTGTTATATTTCTTTTTTTGGGGTGTAGTAATAGGAAAAAGAATACGTCTTAATTACCGTTCTGCTGTGAATTGTGAATTATTTTTTTCTGGGGGGGGGAATTTATTAATCCGAAAAAAAATTGTATGTGTTAATTGCAGTACAGCCTTTATTAGCGGGTATTATTTTAATTTTAATTATTTTATCATACAGTATGTCAGACAGACAGCTGACAGGCCCTTCTAAAGGAACGGTCAGTGGCCAAAATGTTTCTGTCGCAGGCAGCAGAAGAAGGCAGCAGGAGTTGCAGTGAGAGGCCTGAACTCCCGGTGTCATCTAGCGATCTTGATCACCAACCCAGCAGTGCTTGAATGGTTGACTCGGTCGGTGGGGTCCTCTGATATGATGCTTAGTTAGCATGGCCCAGGAGCAGGCCCCACCTGTCCTGAACCTTCCTCTGTCATTTTCATTTCCATTTCCTTCCTACTGCCCAGCCAAGATCTGGAGGAGACATCCGAAACTTCCTCCCGTAGGCAGGCAAGTAGTGATTATGAGAGTCACGTGGGAGCAGGTGTTGCGAGCGGTCAGGCTCCTTGCTCTGAGACCATTGAGGGGGACATGCAGACATTAGCGGATGATGATGTAGCCAATCACACTTTGGAGCAGGGTGAAGAAGGGGCTTCATCATCTTAATCAGGAGAAGAGAGTGGCAGCTTGCATGTGAGGCAGCAGCTGAGCCAACAGGGTGGTAGCGTGGCTGTGAGACAGCAGGGTGGCAGCAGTGGGAGGTTGGGAGCCAAACGTGCCCGGGGATGACCACCCTAGTAGAGGTGCAGGGGTTCACGGGGGCAGCGGTAGCAGGCAGCCAGCACGGAGTGTTGGGGGAAAAATACCATACCCGGAGGTATGGCAATTTTTTGTTAGGCCGCCGGAGCATGTGAACATGGCCATTTGCAGAATTTGGCACTACAGCTCTGAGTTAACACATGCAGCGTCACCATAAAGTGGCTTGGAAGAACTATGGCTCTGATGCGGTGGTCCAGCCTGCCACAGCAACCGCTGCATCATCCAGTGGCACGCACCCAATTTCATCCAGTCAAGGCTCCACCACCTCAGCTGAAGGGAGCTGCCTGTCCACCCTGATGCTCCTGCTCCTCGTCCTCCTACTCCTCGTCAGTCATTCCGTCACCAAAGAGATTGCCAAGAGACAACAATATGCGTGCTCTCATCCAACGGTGCAGAAGCTGAACATGCTCCTGGCCAAATTGCTGGTGCTGCATTACCTCCCTTTCCAAGTGGTGGACTCTGTACCTTTCAGAGAACTAATGGCTTGTGCTGAGCCGAGGTGGAGAGTCCCAAGCTGTCATTTCTTTGCGAAAAGGTGGGCCAGTCCTTTAGCCTGTCAGGGTTTTCCAAAGTGCACAGCAGCGCCAACGTGTGGAGCTATAACTACGGTCAAGGACAATATATGTCCTTTATGGCCCACTGGGTGAATGCGGTTCCTACTCCGCCACACCAGCAACTTGGCCAGGTGAGGCCGCTTCTGCATCCACGTTCTCATGCCGTTGGTCCTGCGACAGTGTCCACCTCTGTCTCCTCATCCTCCACTGTTTCCTCAGCCTCCACTGCAGGGACAATTTACAGTGCTCCTTCAGCATACCACATGTGAAGGGCACGGCGGTGTCACACTGTTCTGACCCTAGTTTGCCTGGGCGAATGGAGTCTCACAGGGGAGGAACTGCACTGCGTCCTTCATCAAGAAATCGAATACTGACTTTCTCCTCGACAACTCAAAATCGAAACCATGGTGACCGACAATGGGAAGAACAACATGGTGTCGGCGCTGCATCAAGGAGGGCTGAGCCATGCGCCCTGCATGGCGCATGTGTTCAATCTGGTTGTAAATCAGTTCCTGAAGTCTTCACCCCATTTGCAAGACATCCTGAAAATGGTCAGGAAACTTTGCATGCACTTCAGCCACTCGTACATCGCAAAGCACATCCTCCTTGAGCTGCAGCAGCAAAACGCCATCCCCCAACATAGGCTGATATGCGACGTTTCCACCTGTTGGAATTCCACCCTCCATATTTTGGACAGATTATATCAGAACCAAGTTTTGCGGCCCCCGTCTTGCTGGGCAGAAACACAGCTGATCGCACGACGCACGTTTCTGCCTGAAGCACCGCACAACTATCGATGACAGCTCCTGCACTACAGGAGCAGGTCGTTCCCCCACACCCCCCGGAAGTCGAAATGATAATGAGGGAGCCAAGAAGAAGGCAGAAGCGTTTCATCAGTGCTTCTGCCTTCTCCTCAGATAGATGGGCGGCTTGGCAGAGGAGCGCAGAGCTGCAGGGTCAGGAAACCCCTTATCTGCTCTGCCTTCTACAAACTCCCACAGGAGGCTGGTTCCCCCTGTAACTGGGGTTCCTTTGGATGCCCCAGATACAGTGGAAATAGTACCAAAAAAAGTCTCTCATTGTCTCCCAAGGGTCTTTCAGTGACCTCTTGGGGACAAATTATGTTGAAAAAATATATTAAAAAAAATAAGTTAAAACATTTTTTGGGAAAACTAAATATAAAAATTATAAAATACAAATAAAAGAAAAAAATATTATGTGGCAAAAAAATATTATATAAGAATATTATTTAAAAAAAATACCATAAAAATTAAAAAAGGAAAAAGTGCAAAATAAAAGAGTATTCACTGTTCCCTAACAGTATTTATGACCATTTGGTGAACATATTATGTGGCAAAAATGTATTTTAAAAAATAATAGAAAGTTCCACAAAAAAAAGAGAATACAAATAAAAATAAAATAAAAAGGAACTTAAAAAAATAGAAATAAATAAAACACAAATAAAAGAAAAAAAATTTAAGAAAAAAGTGAAAAATAATGTGTTCATTGTCCCCAACAGACTTTTTATGACCTCTTGGGGGACCTATTATGTGGCAAAAATATATTTAAAAAAATAAGTAATAAACCAAAAAAATAATACAATAAAATATTTATAAAATGCAGATAAAAGTAAAAAAGAAAGAGAAAAGGTGCAAATAAAATAAAAAACGGTCAGTGTCCACAAGGTTTTTTTTATAACCTCTTAGGTGACATATAGCAAAAATATATTAAAATTTAAGTTTAAAAAAATTGAAAAAAGAAATAAAATTAATAAAAGAAAAAACACCCACACCAACCAAAATCGTCACCATTACCGCCCCATTCACGTGAAACTATACATATTATATAACAAAATAGCCTACACAAAATAGGGAACTAATTATAATACTTTATTTTGGTGTCAGTTTGCATATTTAAAGAATAAGGAGCTATAGTTTGAAAACAAATACTTTTTAAAAATGTTTTGTAGAATTTCCCCCAAATAAAACTACAAAAAATGTGGTAGTTCAACAAATAAGATAGTTACAGCCATTTGAACCACGTACTAAATCACAAAAAAATGTCTGTTCATTAAGGCCCCTTCAAGCCTGGTCTCTGCAGTAAAGGAAAGAGCTTAGGCGACTTTCACACTTGCGTTCGGAGCGAATCCATCTGGTATCTGCACAGACGGATCCGCTCCTATAATGCAAACGATGGGATCCGTTCAGAACGGATCTGTTTGCATTATATTTCAGAAAAAAATGTAAGTCCAATTTGTACTCAGATGGATCCGTCCAGACTTTACATTGAAAGTCAATGGGGGACGGATCCGTTTGAAATTGCACCATATTGTGTCAACTTCAAACGGATCCATCCCCATTGACTTACATTGTAAGTCTGGACGGATCCGTTTGGCTCCGCACGGCCAGGTGGACACGAAAACGCTGCAAGCAGCGTACGGGTGTCCGCCTGCTGAGCGGAGCGGAGGCCAAACGGAGCCATACTGATGCATTCTGAGCGGATCCGCATCCACTCAGAATGCAATAGGGCTGGACGGATCCGTTCGGGGCCGCTTGTGAGAGCCTTCAAACGGAACTCACAAGCGGAACCCCGAACGCAAGTGTGAAAGTAGCCTTACTGGTTATTGCAGGGTCCCTATAACTGGGGGCAGGAGGAGGTAATACCAGTGAGCGCCGGTCTTTGCAGTGAAGAAAAGCGCTTACTGGTTATTGCAGGGCTTCTATAACTGGGGGCAGGAGGTAGCAATAACCAGTGAGCCATTGGTGGATTCGGGGGGGGGGGGGGGGGGCAACGGGGCCTCCCCCTCCCCGAGAATGTAGTGAAACATTCTGGGCCTAGCGGCGGTGGCAGCGGCAGGGAGAGATGAGCAATTCCGTTCCCGAAAAAAATAGAACATGTCCTATTTTTTTCCGCAATTGCGGACCAGAAAAGGCATTTTCTATTATAGTATCTGTGATTTGCAGTCCGCAAATTGCGGATCGCACGTTGCAGGTGTCCGTGTATCCACAAAACACTTACGGACGTGTGAATGGACCCTTACAGGGAGAGGGATACAGCAGAAAGGACATGTCCACTGAGCTGCCAGGCTGAAGATAATTTACCAGAGTAATTGGAGCACCAAATGTGGAGATCCCTTTATCTCTCAAAAACACTGCAGGATTGCAGAGTGGTCTGTAACCATGGAAACAAGCAGTGTATAATGTGATAGAAAATTAAATCCAGCCAGTAAAGGAAGCAATATGGACAATCACAATACAATAGTAAGTGGCTTGTATTAACTTTCTCTACATGATAAATTCCACTTACTGAGGTGAGACAACCCCTTTAAGGTGGAGCCAACTCCTTATTAATAATACAGATTTAGAGTAGGATGTCATAAAACCTCCTGTAGCTAAAATGTGTAGGTGTCCCACTGTCCCAGTACTTTTGTCCATATAGCGTGTCTTGTTTTGCCCTGCTTTAATCACTGTGATGCCTATATCTACACCAGGATCCAGAATTTAATTATATAAAAATGATAAAGCTTAAACTTTTAATTAAACTCTTCCACCAGCCAGGACAGGATGCATCCTTGAGTTGTAGAAAAAGAGAACTGCCTGGGGGAGACTATTAGGTCATTTTTGAACTGGTCCAATGAACCAACCATCCCCCCTTTTATCTCTCAGAAACAGGGGGTTAGTAGAGAAAAATGATTAGAGGTTAGGTGAGCAGCAATGGTCTCCTGTACATGACAAACTGAGCGATACTACACCGGTCTGAGGTACAGGTCATTACTACTTTGCATAGGTCTCATGTCTGGTGGATGTCACATAAGTGGAGCAATTATAGAATAATCTCAGACATACAAACTCTGCTAATGTTCTCCATCTACAGGGTGGGCCATTTATATGGATACACCTTAATAAAATGGGAATGGTTGGTGATATTAACTTCCTGTTTGTGGCACATTAGTATATGTGAGGGGGGAACCTTTTCAAGATGGGTGGTGACCATGGCGGCCATTTTGAAGTCGGCCATTTTGAATCCAACTTTTGTTTTTTCAATAGGAAGAGGGTCATGTGACACATCAAACTTATTGGGAATTTCACAAGAAAAACAATGGTGTGCTTGGTTTTACCGCAACTTTATTCTTTCATGAGTTATTTACAAGTTTCTGACCACTTATAAAATGTGTTCAATGTGCTGCCCATTGTGTTGGATTGTCAATGCAACCCTCTTCTCCCACTCTTCACACACTAATAGCAACACCGCAGGAGAAATGCTAGCACAGGCATCCAGTATCCGTAGTTTCAGGTGCTGCACATCTCGTATCTTCACAGCATAGACGATTGCCTTCAGATGACCCCAAAGATAAAAGTCTAAGGGGGTCAGATCGGGAGACCTTGGGGGCCATTCAACTGGCCCACGATAACCAATCCACTTTCCAGGAAACTGTTCCAGACAATCCAACACAATGGGCAGCACATTGAACACATTTGGTCAGAAGTGGTCAGAAACTTGTAAATAACTCATGAAAGAATAAAGTTACGTTAAAACCAAGCACACCATTGTTTTTCTTGTGAAATTCCCAAAAAGTTTGATGTGTCACATGACCCTCTTCCTATTGAAAAAACAAAAGTTGGATTCAAAATTGCCGACTTCAAAATGGTCGCCATGGTCACCACCCATCTTGAAAAGTTTCACTCCTCACATATACTAATGTGCCACAAACAGGAAGTTAATATCACCAACCATTCCCATTTTTTAAGGTGTATCCATATAAATGGCCCACCCTGTACAATGACCTGACTAACCCTTCAGCCATGACCTCATTCACTATAGGAGCTTGCACCGTATAGATATGGTTCTCTACAGGGTAAATTGGGTCAAATGATAGTGAATGGGATGGGAGACATCATTACAGTAATCCAGACCTCATGCAATGTCTTGTCACTTGGTCGTTTGTGCAGAGAAGAAATGTTATGGTGTCTTTTTTGTTGCACCACAATACCCCAATGCAATTGCTACCATTGCACCCCCCAGGAGCAGCTTACTGTGATACTACATTTGTCATATTCCTGGCTTTACATAGGAAAGCAGTTAAACCTACAGTATAGACAATGACAAGTATCATTGAGAAAATAACTCTACATCTTTATACAGATACATCTGTTAATAGTGCAGCCGAGTTTGTCATTTGTCACAGCTCGTCCTGATATTGCATCTGTGTTGTATGTGGTTTTCCATGGGTTAGACTCAGTGGGTAAACCTTATGAAGTATCTCATGGTGCAAACCATAGAAGAGTTCCATGGCAATAAAACGAAAATCAGCTCTGCTATATTTGTATATATGCAACTCTCTCAGTGCCACAGCTGAGTTTGTCACTTGGGAAAGTGTAGTGACATAGGTTATAACACTTGTATGTTATTTATGCTTTCCATCGAGCACCATGCAAACCTAAATGCAATGCAGTCCCAAATAACCATGCAGAGTTGCCCAGGTGCAAACAATGCTGCCCTCCTTCTGCAGACAGCACAGCAGAGTTTGTCACTTGGCACAGTTCATTCTGATATTGCCTTTTTTGCCTCAAATAGTTTAATGATGAACTTTAGCTCTGCTACATCCCTAAACAAAAGAATGATAATTTTACATATTAACAATAATTGTCCGTCTTGGTTCAGACAGCTACTTGCCCTGCAGATTACCATAATGTCTATGGTCTCCAATCTCTGGTAACAGCTCAGCATGTCCCAAGCTGGAGTGGCATGACCACTTACTTTCTTCAAGGAGCCAACAAATGAAAAACATTTAGCACATTATTAGATTATATGATAAGATTAGATTATTTTCTCTTACCACAAGAATGTTCCTAGCAATCCTCTCCATGGTCAAGTGGAAAACTAGCAAAGTCAGGTAGTTTCTTCCGTAACCTTACCCCTAAGCAAACATTCCTTTTATCTGTGTGTATGACTCTCTGTATCCATCGCAGGAGACCTTCCCCGCCCCCAATGAACAAGAAAAGTAGCTGGTTATGCACATTTTGCAAGAGTTTTGGAGGTAATAAATTATTATGAAGCTGCCTAGTCCTGTGCTGTGTATTGTAATATGGGCTGAAGGTGCAGTGCTGGGGCATATATGATGTGAGTCACTTTAAGGGCATCTCATAGATAGCATAGAGGTGTGTATATATATATATATATATATATATACTTTTAATCATACACTAAATATAAATACTGTATATTAGAATTAAAAGAATTGATTCTTACGAATCGATTTATCTCATCAAGCAGAGTTCTGAACTTGTGATGGGTAAGGTTGCTGCCCCGGCCAGACATGTAAGTCGGCCCTGACAATCTCGTGCCTATGCCGCTGCTCCAAGTAGCTGCACAAACGCAGAGGCTGTGCGTCCACAAGCAGTAGCAGTGACTGTTCATGCATTGCTACTTGGAAGTGTAGTGGCGCATGTATAGTTGCTGCTCCAGTAGAGCCTCTGCATTGCCCCAGTACTTGGAGTAGTAGTGCGGGCATGAAGTTGTCAGGACCTGGCGAGATGTCTGACCCTGTCAATCAGGCTGCCGGTGGAGAGTCCTCAGTTTCGAGGACCCAGCATTGTTACAAAATTCACTCATCTCTGCATATATATTTATAATTTTCAAATACACCTGAATTATAGATAACATATCTAAAACATATCTAAAAAATGTCTAATCTTCTGTAGAGACATACCTATTAAATGATAAAATTCTGGCTATCTACAGCCACCACTAGAGGGAGCATACTGCAACAACTCAGTACCAAAAGAGTATTAGCGTCCTCTGGTGGTGAAATAAATATTTAAACGGAATCTGTCACCATTCTTTGTACCTGGGAAATGGCAGATATGCTGTTTTAAGCTTGCTGTGTTGGCGGCACCAATGTCACTGACTGTGGGGCTGATTGGCCTGTTAGGGAGCTGGGACGTCAGGCGAATCTGGCTCTGTGCCGGCGTCATGTGCTTCCTCCCAGAGGGCAATTCCTGGCCACAGTTGCCTGTGATTGGTCTTTTTAGCATCACTACCACATATTACTATTCTTTGATCCCTGGTATTCTGACTTTTGTTCTGTCAGGGACAGACTGTTGATTATTCTTCTGACATTATATCCCGGCACTGACCCCTTCTGGTATTTGACTCTATGTTTGTATCTTGTGTTGGTTCTGATGTATCGCTCTGTTTTAGATTCTAGCCTGGTTTTGACTTAGCTTTTGGATTCTGAGTCGGTCCTGCTTTTGCCTATCTGATTCTGACCTCTTTCTGCCTGGCCACTCTTTTACCCCACTAGGTTTAGGCCCCTTCATTTGGCTAAGTTAAGGGTCTGTCCTCAAATTGGGGGCCACCATGCATGGCGGATTGTCCAAATACCATAGGGACGGTGATGCGGGTGAAGTACAGGGCTACACTGCAGGGGCATAGCTATAGGGGGTGCAGAGGTAGCAGTCGCTACCGGGCCCAGGAGCCTGAGAGGGACCAAAGACCCTTGTGGTTCATTAGAAGACACCGGTATTATAGAAAGTGCATGCTGGTCAAGTTACACCTCTGGCTGGAGGGAAGGGGTTAGGTCAAGAATTTGGCATGGAAGGAGGGGTCCTGTTTCAATTTTTGTCTCAGGCACATGAAAGCTATATGTTTCCCTGCCCCTGGCCACAAAGCACTGAGGGAAGGGGGGCCCAAGCTGAACACTTGCACCAGGTACACGTGATCAGGGGCGTAGCGTGGGGGGGGCCGGAGGGGCCGTTGCCCCGGGCGCCAAATTGCAGGGGGCGCCAGGCATCCGAAATTTCAATGAGGGCTACGGGAGCCTATGGCTCCCGTCCCCTCCGTTATGCCCCATAGGCTTCAGGCCACTAGGCCTGAAGCCTATAAGGCAGTAGAGGCGAGCGACGCAGGACTCGGTCACGATAACCTCACTGTGACCTCCTGCGTCGGGTCTCGCGAGATGACGCGATGACGCGGCGCAGGAAGGCACAGTGAGGCGTTCGTGACCGCCTGCGGCGGGAACAAGCGGGTATGGAGATAGGTAAGTATTTTTTTTTTATGTTAACTTACCTAATTGCAGAGGCTCTGGCGGCAGTATGGGGGGTGGGAGAGGAGAGGAGAGGACTGGAGCAGAAAGGCTTCAATGGCATTGGCACAGCAATAAGAGGGGCGATTATATTAGCAAAGAGGGGGGCCAGTACATTAATAACAGAGGGGCCATTACATTAATAACAAAGAGGGGGACATTATATTAGCAAAGAGGGGGCCAGTACATTAATAGCAAAGAGGGGGACATTACATTAGCAAAGAGGGGGCCAGTACATTATTAATAAAAAGGGGGCCATTATATTAATAATAAAGAGGGGGCCAGTACATTATTATTATTAATGTAATGACCCCCTCTTCATTATTAATGTAATGACCCCCTCTTTATTATTAATATAATGGCCCCCTCTTTATTATTAATGTAATGGCCCCTCTTTATTATTAATGTAATGCCCCCTCTTTATTATTAATGTAATGACCCCCTCTTTATTATTAATATAATGACCCCCTCTTCATTATTAATGTAATGGCCCCTCTTTATTATTAATGTATTGGCCCCCTCTTTATTATTAATATAATGGCCCCTCTTTATTATTAATGTAATGACCCCCTCTTTATTATTAATGTAATGGCCCCTCTTTATTATTAATATAATGACCCCCTCTTCATTATTAATGTAATGGCCCCTCTTTATTATTAATGTATTGGCCCCCTCTTTATTATTAATATAATGGCCCCTCTTTATTATTAATGTAATGACCCCCTCTTTATTATTAATATAATGGCCCCTCTTTATTATTAATGTAATGACCCCCTCTTTATTATTAATATAATGGCCCCTCTTTATTATTAATGTAATGACCCCATCTTTGTTATGAATGTAATGACCCCCTCTTTGTTATGAATGTAATGACCCCCTCTTTATTATTAATGTAATGACCCCCTCTTTGCTAATATAATGGCCCCCTCTTTGTTATTAAAGAGAGGGCCAGTACATTAATAATAAAGAGGGGGCCATTATAATATACAGGGGGAATGAAAGCTATCTGTCTGGCTCTAGCTCAGTATTGGGGGGCAGCAGGATGACAGTGTTGAAGGAAGGAGAGCATGATAGTAAAGTGAGGAACCTAAATTTTTTTCGGTGAAACTCTGCAGAGACGAGAAGCGGCTGAAAGAAGTTATCATGGCGGTCTTATCTCTGAATGAAGACGTCGAGGAGAGTCTACATCACAGGAGACGTCACTGGATGTAACAGGTATGGTGCGGTATTCTACTGTAATAATAATGTCCATCCACATATCTGTTTCATGGTAGGGTTGGGGGAGAAGATTGAGAATTTGGCCCATACGGCCGCATTCTGGCCCCAGACTTCAGGTCACACTGTACGTGTTCAGAATTCTGGGGCCTCACACCCATCTACTACATTATCTGTACTCAGAGAGTTATCTCTGTGTTATCTGAGGTGTAACATAGGACTGCTAGTGATCTACTACAGTATCTGTTAAAAGTGGCGTGCCTGGGGTAGGCGCGGGGGGGGGGGGGGCGCGCAATTTTTGGCTTGCCCCGGGTGCTGGCAACCCACGCTACGCCACTGCACGTGATAATGTGTGTCTACAATGTACTTTTTCTGAAACCTATAGTTTAGGAGTACATGAGCTGCAGACTCCCTTATCTGCTTATTGCCTAGCTCACAGTATTATGGGTCATGTCGCGTTTCCAGACTTCTTACTTTCACTTTGTAACATGTTCAGTAGCCATTTTAGAAAAAAATCTGACCACAAAACGTGAGGAAATTCAGCTTTGCAGTGAATCGAAATTTTCCTAAACTTTGGATCAAGTTCCCCTTTCAGATGCTTTTATTCACTCAACACTAATTATAAAGCATATTCACTAAATCAATGTGAAGTTCATTAACCCCCTGATTCCCCATCCCCTATGATTTCCCAGCTCTAGCAGAGTGAAGAAGATCTTACACCTGCCCTCAGTCTTGAGCACAGCAGGTACAATCTCAGTGATTGACATCAAACAGGCAACATTGCTATGACCTTGAGTAGTTCCAGTGTCCAATGACTACACAAAACAAGGCATCCCGAAATGACAGCACATTATGCAGACGTGACACCCACAGAGCTGGACTGTCAAGTGCAATTATGAGACTGTTTAAAGGGATAGTAACATACTATTGGATGGCTAAGTGAAACAATATTGTAATAGTTTTATGTTGTATTTATATCGGTTTCATAGACAATATTTTCCTGTAATTAAACAGAATCATCTGTGACGTGACAACTAATGGATGCAATTCCATTGCTACCACTCAGATTTCATATTGTTCTGAACAGTAAATCTACTTCTGCATTTGATTCATGTTTTCATATGCAAGTGTGAAGGAGTCCTAAATACACATAGGAGTATGAGATTAGGAATAAGAGTCTATATTTTTCCAGAAAGTGCGCCAGTTTTGTCAACGAACTGTGTCTGGTATTGCAATAATCAAGTGAATGGATCTGAACTGCAAACCAGATACAGTAAAATGATCAGACATGGCACAGTTTTGTGCAAAACAGAAACATTTTATTTTCTTATGGCAGACAACCCCTATAAGTGGCTGCTCCTATAGGCTCTGTTCTCGCACCTCTGGCCACGCCCTGCTACACTTGATTGACAGGGCCAGGCAGCGTTCACTTCCTCTTGCCTGGTCCTGAGTTCGGGTGAAATCTTCGTAGTATGCGGTGCAGGCGTAGTGAAGAAAGGATGCTTGTCGGCTGTGGACTTCCTTACTGCACCTGCGCAGCATACATCACAGTACACCCTCTCCTTCATTGATGCCAGTATCGCTCTTCTTCCAGGTGTGTTGTGATGTGTGCGGTGTAGGCGCAGTAAGGAAGTCCACAGCCAGTGAGCATCCTTTCTGCACTGCATACTAAATGGCTGAAGATTTCACCCTAACTCAGGGCCAGGCAGGTGGGCGTGAACGCTGCCTGGCCCTGTAAATCAAGTGTAGCAGGGCGTGGCCAGAGATGGAAGAACGGAGCCTGTAGGAGCAGGAGCAACCCCCCCCCCCGGTCTTAGAGGCTCATTTGCATATTATTAAGGTTCTTTTTTTTCTAAATAACGGTGGCATGTAGTGAAATGGGACTAATACAGTTATGTTCAGCTGACATTAGCACATCACTAATGTCAACCAGGTTAATACCCATTTTCATAGTTCTATTTAGTTTACTTTGTTTCATTTCATTTTTATATATTTTTTATCTTTAGTTTTATAACAAATTAATATTATTATTAGTAGTAGTAGTAGTAGTAGTAGTAATAGTAGTAGTAGTAGTAGTAGTAGTAGTAGTATTAGGGTTATTTCATTTTACTTTTATAATTTTATTTAAATTTTTTAAAGTTTTGTATGTTTTTACTTTTTTAAACCTGCTGTGAATTTTGGTTTTAAATCAGTTTCTTTATCTTTGAAGATTATTCTTATGTTTTTATTTTATTTGTATATCACTTTTAATTTTTAGCTCTAACTTACTTTTTCATTTACATTTTTTTTTTCCGAAGCCTTATAAAAAGCCTCTTGTGTTAATTAAGGTTTATTCTTTCCCTTTGTCGTCTTATTTGGAAGTCTTCACACTATACAGGTGAATTTTTAGCCCCCAGTCATTGATATTTTTAGCCCCCAGTCCCTCCGAGTATGGGACATGTCACTAAAAAAATGTGGTCTGTGCAGGTGGAACTGTTGTGCCCCAAACTATAGGACATTGCAAGACTCCTTCCAGTGACAATACATTGTAAATCTCTCTCCATACAGAACTATGTGTACATTACTGCCAGAGAATAAACCACTGAAGAATGTACAAGACATGTCACTGAGAAATATTACTAGAATGAATTCTGAAGATGTTTTTAAGATGACATTATCCTTTCCATTGAAGAAGTAGAGCTCCAAAACACATTTATCAAATAACTAAAAGCTCAAGACAATATATTCTACAACTTATTCATTTTCTACAATTCCATATAAATATACAATGGCATGCAAAAGTTAGAAAAACTAGTTAAGCAAGTTGAAGATGAAATGATCTCCAAAAGGCATAAAGTTAAAGAAGAAACACAATTTTCAACATTTTAAGTAATGTCAGTGTATTATTTTGGTTTTGTACAATTTTAGAGTGAAAGAAAGGGATGGAGTACCTTGCAAAAGTATAGGAACGCAAGGAGATTTGAGCGCTTAGGTAACTTTGACTGAGGTCTCAGACCTTAAAGGGGTATTCCGGTAACTTAATTTTTGAAAAACTGCATTAAGGCTGCAATCTGTGACTCAACCAGAACCCATACCTATACATATAACCAGAGCTTCATTTTACCTTGCAATCCATTTGCAGAAACCATATCTAGCTCCTGTGTAGGGCTCATGCACACGACCGTTCTTTGGATCCGCATTTGAGCCTCAGTCTTTGCAGCTCGGGTGCCCCGCAAAAAAAATAGAGCATGTCCTATTCTTGTCCATTTTGCAGACAAGAATAGGCATTTCTACAATGGGCCACCCGTTCCATTCCGCAAATTGCAGAAGGCACATGGGCGGCTTCTGTTTTTTGCGGATCCGCGGTTTACGAACCGCAAAAAACGGAACGGTCGTTTGCCTAAGCCTGCAAAACACTGAGAGTATCATGGCGCCTGATTTTCCCTCACAAAACTACAATCTCCACAATCCCTAGCTTTCCCGCTGTGAGTTTGTGCTTGTTCATGAGTGTAGATGTTTGTTGATTAGCCTGATATACAGTCCAGTCACGCCCCCTCTACTAGTAATCAGCAGCACACTAAGGCCCCTTTCACACGGGCGAGTTTTCCGTGCGGGTGCGATGCGTGTGGTGAACGCACTGCACCCGCACTGAATCCTGACCCATTCATTTCTATGGGGCTGTGCACACGAGCGGTGATTTTCACGCATCACTTGTGCGTTGCGTGAAAATCGCAGCATGCTCCTCTTTGTGCGTTTTTCACGTAACGCAGGCCCTATAGAAATGAATGGGGTTGCGTGAAAATCGCATGCATCCGCAAGCAAGTGCGGATGCGGTGCGATTTTCACGCATGGGTTCTAGGTGACAGTCTATTCACTGTATTATTTTCCCTTATAACATGGTTATAAGGGAAAATAATAGCATTCTGAATACAGAATGCTTAGTATAATAGTGCTGGAAGGGTTAAAAATAATAAAAAAGTTAACTCACCTTCTCCTCTTGTTCGCGTAGATCCCGGTCTGTTCTTTAGCTGTGGGCTAAAGGACCTGTGGTGATGTCAGATCACATGCTCCATCACCATGGTGATGGACCATGTGATTAGAGCATGTGATCTGACATCACCTCAGGTCATTCTGTACATCAATCCCAAGCCCGAACTTCTGTGAAGAAGTTCAGGTTTGGGTACCAAACATGCGCGATTTTTCTCACGCGAGTGCAAAACGCATGACAATGTTTTGCACTCGCGCGGAAAAATCGTGCATTTTCCCGCAATGCACCCGCCTCTTTTCCGGGCAAAAAACATGACGCCCGTGTAAAAGAGGCCTTACACTCCCTTTGTTTCACAAGACATTTAGCTAGAGAATTGATAGCAACACACTGAGAATGCTCAACCTAGCAAAGGCTCAGAACTACAGGTCGATGACCTGATAATTTATGAGGAAACAAAGTGGGTAGCTGAACGGTAAATATGTGAAATGTACATTATATTAGGCAATTATTGTTATGAATTAGTCTAAAGCATAAGTTATGTTTATAGTGACCAGAATACCCCTTTAAATAGCCTGTTGGGGTTTAGGCTTGTTCACAATAAACATTATGCAAATTTCAAAGCTTTAAAAATGCCCAGACTCCTCTAACCTTCTCCGAAAAAACTGCAACTATGGGTTCCTTTAAGCAGCCGCCTAACACTCTGAAAATGGTTGAGCCCCACAAAGCAGCAGAAGTCGATAAGAATAGGATAGCAAAGCATTTTCATGTTTCCATTTCTTCAGTTCAAACTGTAATTAATAAACGGCAGTTAACAGGAAACGTGGGGGTGAAGAGAAGGTCTGAAAGACCAAGAAAAATTTCAGAGGCAGCTGCTCATAGGATTGCTAGAAAGTAGAGTTGAGCGAACACCTGGATGTTCGGGTTCGAGAAGTTCGGCCGAACATCCCGGAAATGTTCGGGTTCGGGATCCGAACCCGATCCGAACTTCGTCCCGAACCCGAACCCCATTGAAGTCAATGGGGACCCGAACTTTTCGGCACTAAAAAGGCTGTAAAACAGCCCAGGAAAGAGCTAGAGGGCTGCAAAAGGCAGCAACATGTAGGTAAATCCCCTGCAAACAAATGTGGATAGGGAAATGAATTAAAATAAAAATTAAATAAATAAAAATTAACCAAAATCAATTGGAGAGAGGTTCCATAGCAGAGAATCTGGCTTCCCGTCACCCACCACTGGAACAATTCTAGTAAGAAGCAGGGCGGCAATACCAGAGGGTTAGACGGATCGTTAGTGATAGGGATATGTGTCAAACAAGATTAGACGATATGACCAATAAATTTAGAGAGCGAGGCTACCCCCCTGATCTATTGAAAATACAGCGTAATAAAGCTGAGATTACACCACCAGATAGAACTAAGAAAGAAACAAGGATCCCCTTAGTGATTAAATACCATCCCTGGTCCCAGCGCCTTAGGACTATTGTTAATCAACATTGGCACATATTATCTAAGTCCTATCCACGGATAGGAGAGTTCCAGAGGCCACCCATGATATGCTATAAACGGGCAGAAAATATTAGGGATAAAATAGTCCGGGCGGATGTGGGAAGTAATAAAATAGAAAGAGGACAGAGTACTTTATCTACACCTAGACGGGGCACTTTTCCTTGTTTAAACTGTGTCAATTGTTCCAGCGTTATAAAGGGTTCATGTTTCTCCCACCCTCACTCAGGTGAAAATATTCCAATAAGGGGCACGTTCACTTGTGATAGTAGATTTGTGGTTTACATTCTTAAATGTCCATGTGGATTACTATATGTGGGGGAAACCTCAATGAGAATGAAGGACAGACTAAGTAAACACAAATCTACTATCCGTAAACAGAATTTATTACTCCCAATACCCCTTCATTTTTATGATAAAAAACACAACATCTCGCAGTTGAGGTATCAGATTATTGAAGGTGTATCATTACCCCGTCGAGGGGGTGACAGAAATAAATTGTTATTGAAAAGGGAGGCTTACTGGATCCATCGTCTTCAGACAATGGAGCCCAGGGGCCTCAATCGTGAGTACAATGTGTCCTGCTTCCTATAAGGCATTCGGCCTTATGCAATCTGATAAATATATTTCTTTTTTTCTTCAGCGTGATTAATCACTGCAAGAATGGACTATGTGACTGAAAATCTTCGCCAGTATAGAGTGGATATGTTTTTTGCGAATTTTCAATTGCGAATTTTCAGTTGCGAATTTTCAGTTGCGAATTTTCAATTGCGAATTTTCAATTTTCAATTGCGAATTTTCAGTTGCGAATTTTCAATTGCGAATTTTTCAATGCAAATTTTTCATTGCGATTATTTGATATGCGAATTTTATTTAATGAGGGAGGCGGAGCTTCTTTGATGATGTCAGTTCCTTTGTGTTTCATTTATGTATAAATAGCTGGAGTGTAAGATGTTTTATGCAGTCTGATGAAAGCACATCTGTGCTGAAACGCGTCACTATGCCATTTTGAATATGTGACTGAATAAATCTACATTGTGATCTACATCAGCGAAGTGCCGGTCCTTTCCTTTGAAACCACCACTGGAACAGTCCATTCTCAGATATTTAGGCCCCGGCACCCAGGCAGAGGAGAGAGGTCCCGTAACAGAGAATCTGTCTTCATGTCAGCAGAGAATTAGTCTGCATGTCATAGCAGAGAATGAGGCTTCACGTCAGCCACCACTGCAACAGTCCATTGGCATATATTTAGGCCCAGCACCCAGGCAGAGGAGGGAGGTCCCGTAACAGAGAATCTGTCTTCATGTCAGCAGAGAATTAGTCTGCATGTCATAGCAGAGAATGAGGCTTCACGTCAGCCACCACTGCAACAGTCCATTGGCATATATTTAGGCCCAGCACACACACAGGCAGAGGAGAGAGGTCCCGTAACAGACAATCTGTCTTCATGTCAGCAGAGAATTAGTCTGCATGTCATAGCAGAGAATGAGGCTTCACGTCAGCCACCACTGCAACAGTCCATTGGCATATATTTAGGCCCAGCACACACACAGGCAGAGGAGAGAGGTCCCGTAACAGAGAATCTGGCTTCATGTCAGCAGAGAATCAGTCTGCATGTCATAGCAGAGAATCAGGCTTCACGTCAGCCACCACTGCAACAGTCCATTGTCATAAATTTAGGCCCAGCACCCAGGCAGAGGAGAGAGGTCCCGTAACAGACAATCTGGCTTCATGTCAGCAGAGAATTAGTCTGCATGTCATAGCAGAGAATGAGGCTTCACGTCAGCCACCACTGCAACAGTCCATTGGCATATATTTAGGCCCAGCACCCAGGCAGAGCAGAGAGGTCCCGTAACAGAGAATCTGGCTTCATGTCAGCAGAGAATTAGTCTGCATGTCATAGCAGAGAATCAGGCTTCACGTCAGCCACCACTGCAACAGTCCATTGGCATATATTTAGGCCCAGCACACACACAGGCAGAGGAGAGAGGTCCCGTAACAGAGAATCTGTCTTCATGTCAGCAGAGAATTAGTCTGCATGTCATAGCAGAGAATGAGGCTTCACGTCAGCCACCACTGCAACAGTCCATTGGCATATATTTAGGCCCAGCACCCAGGCAGAGGAGGGAGGTCCCGTAACAGAGAATCTGGCTTCATGTCAGCAGAGAATCAGTCTGCATGTCATAGCAGAGAATGAGGCTTCACGTCAGCCACCACTGCAACAGTCCATTGGCATATATTTAGGCCTAGCACACAGGCAGAGCAGAGAGGTCCCGTAACAGACAATCTGGCTTCATGACAGCAGAGAATCAGTCTGCATGTCATAGCAGAGAATCAGGCTTCACGTCAGCCACCACTGCAACAGTCCATTGTCATAAATTTAGGCCCAGCACCCAGGCAGAGGAGAGAGGTCCCGTAACAGACAATCTGGCTTCATGTCAGCAGAGAATTAGTCTGCATGTCATAGCAGAGAATCAGGCTTCATGTCAGCCACCACTGCAACAGTCCATTGGCATATATTTAGGCCTAGCACACAGGCAGAGGAGAGGTTCATTCAACTTTGGGTAGCCTCGCAATATAATGGTAAAATGAAAATAAAAATAGGATTGAATGAGGAAGTGCCCTGGAGTCCAATAATATATGGTTATGGGGAGGTAGTTAATGTCTAATCTGGACAAGGGACGGACAGGTCCTGTGGGATCCATGCCTGGTTCATTTTTATGAACGTCAGCTTGTCCACATTGGCTGTAGACAGGCGGCTGCGTTTGTCTGTAATGACGCCCCCTGCCGTGCTGAATACACGTTCAGACAAAACGCTGGCTGCCGGGCAGGCCAGCACCTCCAAGGCATAAAAGGCTAGCTCTGGCCACGTGGACAATTTAGAGACCCAGAAGTTGAATGGGGCCGAACCATCAGTCAGTACGTGGAGGGGTGTGCACACGTACTGTTCCACCATGTTAGTGAAATGTTGCCTCCTGCTAACACGTTGCGTATCAGGTGGTGGTGCAGTTAGCTGTGGCGTGTTGACAAAAGTTTTCCACATCTCTGCCATGCTAACCCTGCCCTCAGAGGAGCTGGCCGTGACACAGCTGCCTTGGCGACCTCTTGCTCCTCCTCTGCCTTGGCCTTGGGCTTCCACTTGTTCCCCTGTGACATTTGGGAATGCTCTCAGTAGCGCGTCTACCAACGTGCGCTTGTACTCGCGCATCTTCCTATCACGCTCCAGTGCAGGAAGTAAGGTGGGCACATTGTCTTTGTAGCGTGGATCCAGCAGGGTGGCAACCCAGTAGTCCGCACAGGTTAAAATGTGGGCAACTCTGCTGTCGTTGCGCAGGCACTGCAGCATGTAGTCGCTCATGTGTGCCAGGCTGCCCAGGGGTAAGGACAAGCTGTCCTCTGTGGGAGGCGTATCGTCATCGTCCTGCCTTTCCCCCCAGCCACGCACCAGTGATGGACCCGAGCTGCGTTGGGTGCCACCCCGCTGTGACCATGCTTCATCCTCATCCTCCTCCACCTCCTCCTCATCCTCGTCCTCCTCGTCCTCCAGTAGTGGGCCCTGGCTGGCCACATTTGTACCTGGCCTCTGCTGTTGCCAAAAACCTCCCTCTGAGTCACTTCGAAGAGACTGGCCTGAAAGTGCTAAAAATGACCCCTCTTCCTCCTCCTCCTCCTCCTCCTCCTGGGCCACCTGCTCTTCCATCATCGCCCTAAGTGTTTTCTCAAGGAGACATAGAAGTGGTATTGTAACGCTGATAACGGTGTCATCGCCACTGGCCATGTTGGTGGAGTACTCGAAACAGCGCAACAGGGCACACAGGTCTCGCATGGAGGCCCAGTCATTGGTGGTGAAGTGGTGCTGTTCTGTAGTGCGACTGACCCGTGCGTGCTGCAGCTGAAACTCCACTATGGCCTGCTGCTGCTCGCACAGTCTGTCCAGCATGTGCAAGGTGGAGTTCCACCTGGTGGGCACATCGCATATGAGGCGGTGAGCGGGAAGGCCGAAGTTACGCTGTAGCGCAGACAGGCGAGCAGCAGCAGGATGTGAACGCCGGAAGCGCGAACAGACGGCCCGCACTTTATGCAGCAGCTCTGACATGTCGGGGTAGTTGTGAATGAACTTCTGCACCACCAAATTCAGCACATGCGCCAAGCAAGGGATGTGCGTCAAATTGGCTAGTCCCAGAGCTGCAACGAGATTTCGCCCATTATCACACACCACCAGGCCGGGCTTGAGGCTCACCGGCAGCAACCACTCGTCGGTCTGTTGTTCAATACCCCGCCACAACTCCTGTGCGGTGTGGGGCCTGTCCCCCAAACATATGAGTTTCAGAATGGCCTGCTGACGTTTACCCCGGGCTGTGCTGAAGTTGGTGGTGAAGGTGTGTGGCTGACTGGATGAGCAGGTGGAAGAAGAGGAGGAGGAAGCCGAGAAGGAGGAGGTGGCAACAGGAGGCAAAGAATGTTGCCCTGCGATCCTTGGCGGCGGAAGGACGTGCGCCAAACAGCTCTCCGCCTGGGGCCCAGCTGCCACTACATTTACCCAGTGTGCAGTTAGGGAGATATAGCGTCCCTGGCCGTGCTTACTGGTCCACGTATCTGTGGTTAGGTGGACCTTGCTACAGATGGCGTTGCGCAGTGCACACTTGATTTTATGGGATACTTGGTTGTGCAGGGAAGGCACGGCTCTCTTGGAGAAGTAGTGCCGGCTGGGAACAACATACTGTGGGACAGCAAGCGACATGAGCTGTTTGAAGCTGTCTGTGTCCACCAGCCTAAATGACAGCATTTCATAGGCCAGTAGTTTAGAAATGCTGGCATTCAGGGCCAGGGATCGAGGGTGGCTAGGTGGGAATTTACGCTTTCTATCAAATGTTTGTGAGATGGAGAGCTGAACGCTGGCGTGTGACATGGTTGAGACGCTTGGTGACGGAGGTGGTGGTGGTGGTGTTGGTGGTACATCCCCTGTTTGCTGGGCGGCAGGTGCCAACGTTCCTCCAGAGGCGGAGGAAGAGGCCGAGGCGGCAGCAGCAGAATAGGCCGAGGCGGCAGCAGCAGAAGAGGTAGCAGGGGGAGCCTGAGTGACTTCCTTGGTTTTAAGGTGTTTACTCCACTGCAGTTCATGCTTTGCATGCAGGTGCCTGGTCATGCAGGTTGTGCTCAGGTTCAGAACGTTAATGCCTCGCTTCAGGCTCTGATGGCACAGCGTGCAAACCACTCGGGTCTTGTCGTCAGCACATTGTTTGAAGAAGTGCCATGCCAGGGAACTCCTTGAAGCTGCCTTTGGGGTGCTCGGTCCCAGATGGCGGCGGTCAGTAGCAGGCGGATTCTCTTGGCGGCGGGTGTTCTGCTTTTGCCCACTGCTCCCTCTTTTGCTACGCTGTTGGCTCGGTCTCACCACTGCCTCTTCCTCCGAACTGTGAAAGTCAGTGGCACGACCTTCATTCCATGTGGGGTCTAGGACCTCATCGTCCCCTGCATCGTCTTCCACCCAGTCTTGATCCCTGACCTCCTGTTCAGTCTGCACACTGCAGAAAGACGCAGCAGTTGGCACCTGTGTTTCGTCATCATCAGAGACATGCTGAGGTGGTATTCCCATGTCCTCATCATCAGGAAACATAAGTGGTTGTGCGTCAGTGCATTCTATGTCTTTCACCGCTGGGGAAGGGCTAGGTGGATGCCCTTGGGAAACCCTGCCAGCGGAGTCTTCAAACAGCATAAGAGACTGCTGCATAACTTGAGGCTGAGACAGTTTCCCTGGTATGCATGGGGGTGATGTGACAGACTGATGGGGTTGGTTTTCAGGCGCCATCTGTGCGCTTTCTGCAGAAGACTGGGTGGGAGATAATGTGAACGTGCTGGATCCACTGTCGGCCACCCAATTGACTAATGCCTGTACCTGCTCAGGCCTTACCATCCTTAGAACGGCATTGGGCCCCACCATATATCGCTGTAAATTCTGGCGGCTACTGGGACCTGAGGTAGTTGGTACACTAGGACGTGTGGATGTGGCAGAACGGCCACGTCCACTCCCAGCACCAGAGGGTCCACTAACACCACCACGACCATGTCCACGTCCGCGTCCCTTACTAGATGTTTTTCTCATTGTTATGGTTCATCACAACAACAAATATATTATTTGGCCCAATGTATTGTATTCAAATTCAGCGGGATATAAATTTGAGGCCTAGTATTTAGGCGCTGGGTGACCGGTATGGATTTAGTGACAGAATTAGACTTGGAAATGCACAGAAGCGTGTGTGTGTGAAGTTA